>NC_051154.1:203871311-203983811 GCF_013339745.2 Dermacentor silvarum | reverse complement strand
CTTTCAAAACACGTTATAGGGATGTCACATTGTGTGCGCGTTGAAACGAAAACAGCAAAACTTACGGGGACGTTGCGCGACTGCGCTACATCGCGTGCATGTGGAGATCTCAGAGTTTAACTCTGCGGGCAAAGAAGACGAAGTGCCCAATTCTCAAAGCTTTTCGTTCGTAATTGCTCTTTGCCCCCTTCGATAATACGTCCAGCATCAGATTAGCTGGAAATTGCTTTTAAGAACAATTATATAGCTTAAGATCTTTTTGTGAATACGAGCCTAGGTCTTTAACTTTGCACTGCGTTGACTTCGCTCTCTGTAACGAGGAAACGGTCATTGTGTAGCCTTAGGTAGCGCACGTTAGCTATACAAGCCTATTCGCATTATAACACAAGCAACTACTGCACGCGTATTCGGAAGCTGTGGCCCTCGTGTGTTTCCGTTAAACTGGACCGGTCACTGGTATACTTTGCGCCTTGTTTAGTGCGTGTCCTGGTATTCTGTGCTGTAGAATTCTTGCAGTGTGGGTGAAACTGCAGGGCCGCCTTCAGGTCCACAAGAATTTGAGTGTCTCTGGGGCAACTGGAATATCAATGAACTTCGCACGCAAGGCCGCACGTCGCGCATTGTTGTGACAGCAAGATTTCCCCCTGCGTATACAAGACGTCACACGAGATTTATGTCACATGGGGTATTTACGACAGCCTTTTTTCAGTTATCCGTTCTGGGTTCAAGAAGGCATTGAAATATTAGCTGGCCTACGTTGATCATCGGAAAATGAAGGGGGTTCACTCGTCTCGGTTTATTCTCGGGAAAATGAATAGCGTGAGAGAGCGAATCAAGTGAGAGCGGTGGCTGGTGTTTACTGCAAGCTTTCAAAGCAATAATTGTCTGACATTCATTTGTATCACTGTATTCGTCAGCATGCAGTCTAGCTGTAACAAAACAAAAGCCCGAGCGGGTGAGGGGAGTCAGCATAAAGAATACTGAACGCCCCACGCCCCATTACGTTCAGTTTCTTAATTCCGGTACTATCTATCAGTCGTATACGGTATACGCACCATAAACGCTCATCCTCCCACAGAGCGCCTTGTCCTCAATGGGCGTAAGCGATGGCTGACCTTTGGCTGGAACGCGCGGTACGATTTTGTAATTAAAAACGTCTGGGGCATGAGAGCACCTGGACGAGTGCAGAAGGGGGGAAGGAGGTGCCCGAAAAACGCCGCAGGCGTTACGCAACTACTTACCACAATTACCGCGCGCGTAACAACAACTCCGGAAGAGGAAGAAAGAGAGGGAATTAAGAGGCCCGTCTGTGTTGCGGCCGCACGCTTTTGGTGAAGGAAGCGAGGGGGGGGGGGGGGGGGGGCGAGGTCCGGAAACGGCGTGTGCTGGTGCACACACGGCCACAATGGCGACACGCAAATGAGCGCGGCAGCCGAGCACGGTATTGAACGGCGCGCGTGACAAGACGAGAGGGGAGAGCGCGCGTTGCTCTTCTTCGGACGCGCGGCCCCGTTTTCGCGGTCACGTCCGCGAAAGACGCCGAACACGGCGCTCCCCTTGTCCGGGCGTCAAAGCGCGCGCGCGCGCTAGGGCCGCCGCCGCTGCCGCAGCAAGGTCAGCCGTCGTTGACCCGCTCGCACGGCGGGTCACTACTACTCGCTGCGCCGGGACCTTCCCGCGCAACCAGAACCGGGCCCCCATGGCGCGCGCGCGTAAGAAAACTGTGTTAACGGGTGACCAAAGAGGGAGCGTCTCAGCAGCGCCCTGAGCAGGAGGACCCCGCGTGCTCGGCTTGACCTCGGCGTGTAGCGTGGACGCTCCCGTGAGCTCGCGCCCCCGAGGGGGCGCGCGGCGGCAGTCAACCCCGCGCCCGCAACAACCTCCAGAGTTCATGCGCGACGAACGGTCGCCCGATGGAATGACAAGGGAGGTTGGAAGGGGGGGGTTGGAACTTGCGCCGGTGCACGAGAAAAAAAAAATAATAAGGAACAAATTCTTTGCTTCGTGCCACTTCGGAGAAGAGAAGGGCCAAAATTTGAAAGAAGCGGGACGGCAGCACAGCCAGCGGCTCGGGAAGGAAACGGCGCTGACTCGTATGCAAATGCTATACAGAGCTGATGCAGGGAAGGCAGATATACGAATAAGACGACCTATGAGCCTGGCGGGCGATGGAGGAGGAAGTTCGGGCTCGCTTTTTTGACCGAAGACGCGCGTGCGGGCCGACTTACTTTTTCTCGATGAGTGGCACGCGCGTTCCCCTCGAGGAGACGGAGGAAGACGATAGCTCGTTGGGGCGCGTGGCTGCAGTCGCGTGCTTAAGCGCGTCGCTTTGGTTGTTTCCGCGTAAGAAATGATGCGGGGCGTCTCGTTCGAGGAAAGCGTAGCTGAAACACAGCGCGAGGCGCAGCGTAATCGAATCGAGACTAAGCGATCACTATATAGTCGTGGCCGCGTAGACCAATCGCTGACGCGAGTGATCGCTTCAACAAGGAGAGACCGCCAGATGAAAACCAGCGGAAAATATCAGTTGACTTTGTCTGTGACGGGTGAATCAAGTAGGGTAGCGGCCATGCAGATGAAGTAATTAACACTTATGATTTTACTCCTCCGTTCAGCATATGCTGCTTTTTTTTGCATAGTTATGCATAATTATTTGTCCGAGGAGAAAAGGGAAAAAGAAATCCAAAAGCGCACGTAAGCTGCTAATACACTTTTTCTTTTTTTTTTATCTATAGCTCTTATATGACGAATCATGTCTCTGATAGCATCACTTTGTTGTAAATATGTGCGGAACTCTGGCACTTCTTCCAGGAGTAGGAGCTCTGGAATCATAACTAAACCCAGAAATTTTGCCCGTGCTGAACTGCAGACTTTGGAGTTCACAACAAGATCGATTTTCTCCATTTTACTCGTGGAACGGCTATAACATAGGACAAGGACATTGGAAATCAAGTGAGGAAGCCAAACATATCCCGGAAGCTGATTGATCTTGTATGAGATAAAGCTTTGGATACTTCAATCTGTCTCGTGCCCGGGAAGATTCACCGACATCTTCGCCCGTTGTAGTCAGAGCTGCCGCAAACGCGGCGGCCGAGGCGGCCATAATTATTTCTTCTCGAATTCCTGCTCGACACTCCGCGACTGATTTTCAGCCTGGACGTCGACGCAGAGCAGGCAGCGATGTTCTTCCTATACTTGAGACGTTTGCGCGAGCGGCATACAAAAAGAAAAGAAAAAAAAAAAAAGAAAAGAAGAAAGAGTGGGCAAATGGTGAGACTAGCGCAACCCGGGAGGAGCCAACGAAAGTGGACACGGCAGGTAATAGCCGTAATCTGCCGGATACACGTTCTCTCTTTTGACTTGTCTCATTGCGTCACTCACGAAATGTATGTATTTGAGAGGCCGTGACTGTCACGATGGGGGCCGCTCGGTATGTGTATACAACGTTTTGCCCCGTGCGTCAACATGGTGGTAGGCCGCGGCGAAAAAGCGCGACAAGCCAGAAATCGCTCGGCGGCGCAAAAGAAAAGACAGCATGCAAGCACGGTGGTGGGTTGCGACTCGGATCGTGAGATGACAATGACGCTTGAGACATCGTTGTCGGTTGGTAAACGAAAAAAAGAAAAAACAAAAAACAAACAAACAAGATCGCGTACTTTTTTTTATGTTCTTGACCCGGGGCGGACTGCTCGCGAAACAGACACGCCACTGTGTCGCCTTGCTGTGTGCGCGCGCGCAGGACAAACAGCAGTTCGTGTGGTCGCGTCGAGCATGCAGCGATTGCACACAAAATACTGAAGGTGCGCGTCTCAACGAGAGAGAGAGAGAGAGGAGACGCGCGTGCGCCGAAGGAGGGCAGGAAGCGATGTTTAGGTTGCGTTGGGCCACCCGCGTGGCACACTTCTCGCGCACTCTGTTGACACCGGCGGCCGTCGTCGTCACTGCGAAACCCTTGCGCGCGGTTTTCGCAATCGACGGCGGCCGCCCTTCTTCTTTCGCCGAAATAAACGGACCGGCGGCGGCCATGTGTTTGTGTGTGGGCCCTGGAACGGGTTTGTTGTCTCTGGGCTTTCGAAAGGGGCGCCCATTGTTGCGGGGATGCCGCGATTCACCGGAACAACGGAAGATGAGGCCTCCTCCTCCTCCTCACCTGCGAAGAACTACCAACTGCCGAGGAGTCGCAGCATGCAGCCCGAGACAGAGGAGGAAGAAGCTTCGCCCGTTCGTATACGCATGCGCAGCTATAGTGTATAGCCGCTGCTCGCTCAAGAGTGTCGCCCTCGTTGGCTCCGAGGAGTGGACTCCCTCGGCAGTCGCCGGTCGTTATGCGCATGTAAACATCCGCAGGAAAGATTGGCAAACGTTTGCGCTTCACGCTTCGATGCGGCAGCCCAAGGGAAATGCGCATCTCGTCACAGCTCAATCATTATTTGTGTGCGTTTTCCGTCATTCTTTCTCGTTTAACATGTCCAAGCTGAAGTCTAGAACTCGATCGGACTCTCGGAGCAGAACGCCGTTATATTGCAGCTGGAAGGCACGCAGTCGATCTGCTTCGACTCACTGCAGCGAATGGCAATATTTGCCAGCTGTATATACAAGCGCAGAAGTGCGCATACTAACGTCACCTCCCCTTGACTGCTTCTTCTCACTTTATTTGCATCGACATACGCATCTGGCACACTTTAACTGGACAAAATATGAGTAGGTTAGATCAAAGACTATTGTTTGACTACGATCCACTATCAACTAGCTCGTAGGTCGATCCAGAGGCACTTAGCCCACTTCTGAGCTACGTCAGTTGAACGTCGCACACGCTGGCGCACTCTCAATGGTGAGGTGTAACGCTTTTTTTTTTTTTTTTTTGCTCGTAATGCCGTATCAAACGACGCGGGTATCAGGCTGCGCAGACACTGTGCGCAGGTCGCTTGCGAACCAAAGTTTAACGTTAACGGTTTACGAAACCAACAAATTTTGAAGTCACTCGAGTGCAACGGTGAGTAATCGTAAGCTACTTTGCTACGCCTCTGATCGATGTTTATAGGAGCTTCCGCTAGGGAGAGTGCACGTCCTTCCAGAAGCGCTTGGATTTAAAGTGGACGGCGGCATCAACCTGTCAGCAGTCGAGATAAGCGAGAGACGTTTGGAGTATTGGTGAGAAAAAAGCAGGGAACAGATTGATACGACCGACTCGTTACATGCATAGGTAGCGGTACGAAGTAGATAAAGAAGTTTTGAGGAAGAGAAAAAAAAATTAAGGACACGTATACAATATTCTAGAATAAAAATCATGTATGACATGTACCTGATTAACTTAAGCAGGCTAGGTGACTATTTGTCACCGCCCCGTTTCAAAGGGGATGCCAATAAATGATCATCATCTTCAAACGTAGGCCATTTTTCTGAGAAAAGAGCGCAGTCGTCCAAACTGACACTGTTCGTGTCGCAATTAGTGAACAAAAACATTAAGGGGTGCGGAGGAGGAGAGGGGCTACAGGACACGACACGAAGAAAAGGAATGTACGGTACAAATGCTCATACATGCTAATTTGTGCAACCAATTTATCCGCCTTTCGGCCTTAATTGCAGGTCGCAAATTTCCAAAGTGCGCGTTTCAACCCTCCGCAATAACACTACCACCTCTGTGCAACCATGGAGCGCCATTTTGTAATGATCCATTTCATTTTCCATTCTTACGTTATGTCATCCGTTATGCCATTGCAGCGCGGTGGCGTCCGAGGCAACGAAACACGGGCGTACAGAAGGAAAAATTAACCGGGTCATTACAAAATGTGGCCCCAGGGTCGGGATAATGTAGCGATTCTATTCGCTATTCGCGCATCGTCAGTGGTCCGAGCAGTGCTGAGAAGAATCGAGTAAAAGGAATCGCTACGTTAAATCGGTACAAAACATTTGTTGCGGGGGGGGGGGGGGGGGGGATAGACAAAAGCAAATCCGTTGATCAGGCCGAAATGTGCCAAAATAGTGGAGGGAAAACGGCCAGCGCGTTATTGTCGCTTTCTGCCTCGTCAAATAATTGAAGTAGAATAACAAAAGATACTCCCGCTTCTCTTTCTTGTCTCGCTCAAACTCGCGTGCAAATATCTCCGCTACCGAGAAGACGTTCGGCGCGCGCGATAGGCAGGCTCGCCCAGCGGCTCGAGAGGGCCAGCGACAGTGAACTCGGTTGCGTGACAGCGGCTGCGCGTCTAATCGGCAGCTCGATACAGATACGAAAATGCCGACTCTCCTTCAGTTACTCGCCGAGACATCAAAGCAACTGGAGATGCAGGCAGGAGAGGAGGGGGGGGGGGGTAGAAAAATAGAGAAACACATACTTTAAATGGCGCTCGGGGGGGGGGGGGGGGGAGGGGTTCTTAGGATAGCGCAGCGCGTGTCTCAGCTATACGCGCGGCCGACGGCAGCAGTTTCGGGCGGCACAAAAAAAGTTGACGAGCAGGAAGCTGCGCCAATCGGCCCGACCCCGCGTTTCTTCCCCTCTGGGGCAATTAAAGCCCTTTCCGCGCGCGGATAAAAAGGATCGGGCGCGCGCATCTCTTTCCATCCGTGCCACGGCCGGTCGGCGTATTTCGCGCGCTTCGCGTCGGCTGCTTACATTTGCACCGGCGCTCAACTCTGGCGAGGTGACCGTTCTCTCTCGCCGTCGCCGGTTTCCGCCGCATCGTCGTTACGCCACCTCGTATATGCTCGCCTTATTCCCCTTCCTCTCTCCCCCATCTCTTGCTCTTCTTTTTCTCAACTGTGAAGAAGGAGGAGAGCAGTGTGCGTGCCCCTCGCGTGCTGCAGTGAAAGCATGCATGGCGGCAGCGGAGCACTTTCAGAAAAAAACTTGACCTCTTCCGCGGTCCATGAAGCTCGTCGAGCGTGTTGAAGTTTCCAACCGTGGACGACCAAGTGCCGCGAGCAGGAAGGCGTGTATATACAGCCGCTGCCATTAGCGGCTGACCTTGGAAACGCCTTCGTCGCAACTCCCCCCTCCTCCCACTATACCTCAACCGACATCATCCCAAGTCGTTCAAAAACGCGGAAACTATACTGCGCCGCAACTTCCCGTTATGCGATTTTTTTTTTCTTCTTTCTTATTTCTCGTGGCGGGAACATTCGCGCGGACAAGTTCGTGCTCTGGTTGTTATGGCTGTCCTCCCCCTCTCCGCCCCTCTCACTCGGCCCTGTCTGACAGCTCCTCGCGTGTGAACTCGGATCATCACGACGGCCAGGAAACGAATGGCCCGACAGGCAGCTGCTACCCGCACTGCGTTTTATCGGTGTTAAACTCTGAAGTATATAATGTATATGTGCCGCATACCACCTCGTTGTATACGGCAAACGCTGAGGTGCAATCTCATTGAGCGCCAACCCGTTATCTTGCCGAATTTAGGAGGTGTTTTCCTCGATCATGAGTCACTGTATACAAGTACGTCACACCCGTGTACGCGAGCACATCAGTTTTGGTAACTTACGTTTAGGTCAAGCGCACCAGTACAGTCGGATTTAAGTGTTGTGTGCCGCTTTGCTATTGATCCCACCTCATCTAAGCTTACGTATCTTTCAAGCCGTTATCTCGTTGGCATATTGGTATTTCTGTCGCGCATGTTTGTCAGGCATTTGGTTTCATGAGTATATATAACTTTATGTGGAAAAATTATCACAGAATCGGACAAAGACTTAAGAAAGCGGGCCCCAATACGTGTCCTGATTATCGACTAACGGATGTATGTCGGAAACATAGGTTATTAACACCGGAGAAAAATGCGGCAGGCGCGCTTGCGAACAAAATCATAGCAAGACCGAACACATCTGTCAACGGTTCTAAAACGAATTGACAAAGGTTATTAGAAACGGCGAAGCGCCATGGGTGTCATCCCGCATGCATTATACTAGAAGCGCTTTTTTATGAGGTGCTACAGAGGGCTGGCTAACCCACCTTGTCCCCTTAATTAATTGAATTATGCGGTTTAACGTCCCGTAACTACAATGTGGATCATGAGAGACGCCGTAGTGTGGGATTCCAGATTATTTTTTAGCCAAGCATAGGGTTCTGGAACGCCTGCACCCAATGCGGGGTACACAAGCGTTTTTGCATTCCGCCCCAATGAGGATGCGGCCGCCGAAGACGGGATCGAAACCGCGACCTCGTGCTCAATAGCCCAACGCCATAGCCACTGCCACTCAGCGGCGGGTTTCTCCTTTTTTTCCCCCCATATATAATATGTCTCACTATGTTTCCTCGTCAATTCGTCCCCCCGCGTGTCGGAACAGCATCGATGTGCTTTTTCTAGATTTCCTGCTTTTCCTGAATTTTTGATATGAATCAATACTAACTTGCTCAGAGTCACTCTTTTGGTATGCGCCCCATCTCGCGATAGTTGATGTGTTTTAGCGGGAGCGTGCTACTACGCTGCACGTTCGAGATAACGGTTAGATCAGCCCAATAAGCCCAGAGCGCAGTGTGCAAAAATGACGTGATCATTATCCTGCGCGGTTTTTATAGTTGTCCGGAAACAAAAAAGAGGAACGAAGAGCAGGTGGTTCTAGCACCAGGTGCCATGCGATGGCATTCGGTATACAACTTGACAGCTCTATGCAACCGAGTAGAGTGCTTTGCGTGCAGCCCCATAAAACCTCTCTTGTCGGCAGAGACTCTAGGTAATGTCTCCCGTAGAGGCCAGTGAGTCCCTAAACATCTGCCCGCCTGGATTTATGCATAATAAAATACCGGCGTAGACCTGCGATCACGAGGACGCGCTGAATGCCGCCGACGGTTCGCAGTCACAACTCACACGCGCGCATTTCACGAGAACGTTTTCCTGTCACGGATACTGGGAGTACAAGAGGGGGGGGGGGGGGGGGGATACTGATGGTTTGATGCGAGTAAATACCTGACAGTCGTCCTGACGCCTCGCCTTTTGCATTTTGATTTTGACCGTAAAAAAAGAAAAGAAAAAGGAAATCGAACAAACTTGTTTAACATTAGTACCCAGCCTGGAAAGAACATATCTTCCTCCAAAAAGCAAGATGCTCCGACAACAGCTACATGCCACAACACTGACGAACGTCAAGGAAAGCCCAACTGTGCCGGCTGGTTGGCTGCAGGACCAAACGGTGAGCCCCGATCCGAGTGAAAGGAACTGCGCGCGGCGACAGTGGGCTCCACAGGAGGGGGGGAGTCCATTCGCCCTGAGGGACGACGACGTCCGTCATCCCATCTCGTTGTCTCCATCGCCTCCGCCTCGTTCGGTGTTAGCGCGGTGTGGCAGCTGTCGCCTGCACCGCCACCCTCGCCGGGAAGAGCCCGCGAAGGGATGATAATGGACGTCCAGTCCTGTCCATCGGAGTTACGCCACAACACTTTCTCGCGCGCCGGGTTCTCCCTCCTCTCGGGGGCGTTCTAATGAACGACCCATTGTTCTGCGAAGGAGCCGCCGAATGTCTCGGGCCAGCCGCCTGCTGCTGAACGCGCCGCTGTCATTGACCGGCCCGCTGCGAACTGCATCGGGGGGGAGGAAGTGGGCTGCCTCAGGCCTGCGCAAGGGGGGGGAAAGATCGACCGGATTTCGCCCTTCGTGTGGCCGACGCGCTGCTGCTGTTGCCGCTGAGCGGGGGCGAAGTCGCTAATGGCCCACTTCCGTGTGCGCCCTCCTCCGCGGATCTCGCCTTCCCATCCGGCAACGAAGCGCGGGCCCGGGCCGCGGCGCTGAGCGCTCTTGGCCGCCAAACGGGACCAGGCCTGCACTTGATGCCTTTAGACAAAACGTGCGCCAGGACGTGCTATACGGCCGGGAAGGGCTGTTTTGCTGCGTGCGCGACGAGCACCTGAGTAGATCAGTGCACAGAGCCCGAGGCGCCGTCGGTCTTCCTTTTAATGTAATTTTTTTCAGTATTCTTGGAACGGCACGTCCTAGCGTTGTGCATAGGCGTCGGGGGCAGTTAATCAGAGGTGGAATATATGGCACGGGTAGAGAGAGCTTAACAGCTGCATGACTTTTGCGATCAAGCTTTTAATTTCCTTCTTGCAAAAGGGTTTGATGAAGACGTATATTGTCCCCAGTTGTAAGGTCCCTCGCTAGCGACAAACGTGTATGTGATGTCATGACACATTATACTCATTGACTGTCAGCCTTCTTTGCGCCCGGCAGTCACTAAACAAACTGAGACACCACTTCTATGTTTGCTCATTACAATGTCCAGTGTTCTTTTAAAAGTCGTTCTCGCGTTTCATAAGCATCCAAAAAATGCGCCGAGGCTTATAAATGGCGAAGGAAAAAAAAGAAAGAAGAAGAAAAAAAAAAAAGGGGAACGCCAACTTGTTCCAGTCGTGGTTAGAAGTGGACGTTCAAATTGATTGGAGCAGGGTTTCTGCACCGGAGAGCCTCAAGGCAGAAACGCTCAGGGATGTTGTATAAAGCCTGTATACTATAGCAATCGAGCTCTGCTATGCATGGCGCCTGATTCGCGTAGCGTTCATATACGCTATAGCTGTTCGCACAAACGGGTGCCGGTCAATCATACATGATAGTAAGCTTGGTATTAATAAGCGCAGCCTGCCAATGACAAATCTTCATGGTAACAACCCCCCCCCCCCCAAAAAAAAACAAAAACAAAAAAAAAAAAAAAAAAAAAAAACAAAGCGTGCTGCTGAGAGCTGAATCACCCACGTTATTTGACATAGCGAACTATATGGGGTTGACGAAAACAGTTGTCTCAATGTCCACTTATACTAAATCCTCAGGGAACTTGAGACGCATGTCAAGTGTGGTCATGCCCTGTTCGTAAACATTTGAACGTTTTCCGCGGATCGGGGGAAGATATATGCCGTGATGTCTATATAGGTAAAACGGCGTCTTCAGCATCGATCACTTTCTAAACATCATCTCTACTGCAGAACGGTCTCTTCAAAAGTACCTTGAAAGAGCCATTCCGATGCCGACGGCGAAGCTCTGCGAAATGATTTACGGAGCTTACACAGAGAGCAGATATGTTTAATGCGAGAGCGGTAAACCTGGCTCATTGTGCGACCCCGCCGTCACCAGAAAGCCGTGGCAGAAAAATTGCATACAAAAGTGGCCACGGTGCCCGTTGCAAAAAAAGAAAAAAAAAATCCTTGGGTTTTTTCGTGCCACAACCACGACATTATTATGAGGCACGCCGTAGTGGGACTCCGGATTAATTTCGACCGCCTGGGGTTCTTTAACGTGCACCCAATGCGGGGTACATGGGCGTTTTTGCATTTCGCCCCCCATCGAAATGCGGCCGCCGAGGCCGGGATTCGAACGCGCGCCCCCGAGCTTGCAGCGCAACGCCAAAGCCACTACGCCACCGCGGCGGGTGGTTTCGGCACGTAAAACCACAGAATTCAACCTATTGTGACGTATGCGTGTAGCGCCCATCGCAAGTTATACTTCCGCGTTTAAAACAGAATCGCAACAAACGACATCCTTGTATGTGAGTGCGCACACGCGTTCATGAGGCCACGATCGCAGTTTTGAAAGCGTGTACACGTTGCCTCTTTGCCATCGCAACATTCGAAAGCAGCTTGCACGTCTCTGAGATGAATGCGTTTTTTATCGTTCAATAACTGCGGAACAAACGGGAAGGTATCGGCGAATTTGTCGGTTAAAACACTGCCATTGCTCAAATTGTTCATTACACAGTGGGGTATGAGAGCACATCGCAGAAAGCGCAGCTGTATGGCCGTCTTTCTAATAGCGTCAATTATGCATACTTTCTGTTAGTGCACCGGCTTGAGGGCTGATTTTTACATATATGTTTACGTGAACTGGACGCGAGGGGGTTGAGTCGAAAGTCGCGCTGAGCCAGCAGACCAATCCGGCATCGTTAACGTGCGGACATACATCCTTTACATGCTGACGTACCGACGCTTAATCGCTCCGACTCTCGATTTTTTTACATGAAGCCGACCACCGGATTTCGGCCCGACGCACCCCGACGTTGTCAGGCAAGAGTAAACTTATGTGCAGAAGAGGAGGAAGGAAAGAAGGCACTTCTACTTTATGTTCTACAGGAGCCTTTGGTGAGCACTTTATATATACCAACTTCTTTCCTTTTTTTTTATCTCCGTTGTCGCCAATCGCGTGCGTGTATATAAGAATAGGACCAGCATGGATCCGTTCGAATTCATAAGACACCATTGTCTGTACTTTTGTCTGTGGCGGTCTGCTGAGTACGAAGTCGCGGGTTCATTTCCTGGCGGCTGCGGCCGCATTCCGATTGGGGGCGGGGAGTGTATAATGCAAGCGCTCGAGGGTGTACCGTACTTTGGATGCACGTCAAGGGGACACCATGATAATAAGTATAGACCGCAGTCCTCCACTATACGGCGCCCCTCATAACCCACTGTGCCCCCAGTTTCTGGACGTCAAACGTCATAATTTAGTTTAATTCGACTGCGGTGATTCGAAGAGAGTGGGCGAAGACGGCGCCACCCTCTCGACCGCCCTCCGCACCCAGCCTCCGCCACGTCCTTACGTGTGTTGATTTTTTTTTTTTTTTTGCGCGCTTTTTCCTATCCACGATGAAACCTGGAACAACCTCGGTGTCCCTTTGAAATACCGGAAAGCACGGAAAGCGACAGCAGTTCCGCCATCCGGTGAGGTCACACAACAGTAAACTTGGCTTCGTCACACGCACGCTGTGTCGGAGCGGCGCAATGTTTGTAGCACGGACTCGGCGCGGACGGCTTGTGTGTAGAGCCCGCTGCTGCACATGTGCGATAGTAAGTTTGACACATTTCACAATTCAGTGTGCCTATTTATATGTTTTTCTTGTTTTTATTTTCGAAGAAAAATGCCACTTTCCCAAGAATCAGCACCTGCGAGCGCGACTGCGTTTGCCACTATTATCATCGTCATCAACGGCTTACAACAATATCTCTGTTTATTTATTTATTACTTTATTTATATAACTACATTCGCCCGGGAGGCATTATTGGAAGGGAGGCATATTAGAGGGTATACAAAATGTTTAGCACGGGCACACATCGTAACAGAGAAAGGCTCAGGATTCTGATGACATAAGGAAACGCATCACAGGGCAACAACACACGAAATAATAATAAAAAAAAACGATACAATATACAAGTGGAAATGAATTAGAGTCAGCAGTAACAATGGTGTTAGGTAACGAATTGCATGCTCGATTAGTGGAAGGGAAGAAGGGTGATCGGAAACCTTGTGCGGCACAAACATTGCTGCATTTTCACCTCATTGTCCTTCCTCTTTGATGTATGATGGTGGCTTAATTTATGAGTGCCGATGGATACGAGTGCAACTGTGGTCGATTTGGTCAAGGAAGACGAGCTTCCCAAATTTTCGACGAAGTTGAAGTGAATCCCACATGAGCGATCGTTTTAGTGTTGTGATACACTGGTATCGCGGCGGCAAGAGTTCACGACAACACGGGTATATCTGTTCTATCTGCGCTGATCTGCTCCTATTTTGTTTATTAGTTTCATAGCGTCGGGCGGGGTCCCAAGCAAAATAATCATATTCGAGGATCGGGCGAATTTTTGAGATGTACGAAGTTTTGTTCAAGTCTCGAGGTGCTTTTTTGAACTCTTTTGAACGTCTTCCTTGAAGTTACAACGTTGCCGAACGTGCTAATGGTAAGGTGGTGACTGGAATAGCGTCATTAGCACCATGCCTAACAGCGATACGCCCTTTTCACATTACTCTGTGTCAGCCTCGTTCCCTTCGGTGCATCATGTACCCCCCTCGCTATCACCAAATCATCGGTTCTGTTTTTTCCATCACGAAGAAAGCCCTTGGCCCCTGTCTCTCGACCGCGGATGGAGCCAACGATAATTTGGCGCTAACACTGGGAGTATATAGTGCTGCTCCGTATCTCGGCGTCGGGGAATTTGAATTGCAAAATCACGCTCCGTGTAATCTCCCGAACATGACACGTTGATTGGTACGTGTCCGCCTCGCGAAGTATATAGTCTGGCCCGTTTATTCGAGGAGGTCGTGGTTCCTGCGTATATACGAGCCGTTCTCTCCTTTACCCCAACGCCGAGTCCGCTGCCTGAACGCCCGGCGGACGGTGCGGGCACTTCTCGCGTACGCAGAAACCGCGGAGCGCGCGCTAACGGCGGCCCAAATAGCAGCCCTCGCAGCAGCCCACCGGTCGCGCCGGTCGCGCTCCGTTTACTGCACGCGCGCTCGTCTCACACGTCAGTCTCGTGCATAGTCCTCGTGTATACGGAGCCGACTACGACCAAAGCAGGTAGTGATGGGTCAGGTGTTAATTTTGGATCAAGTCGTCAGAGGGTGCGAGGGGAAAGAGAAGCCGGCCGACGTCGTTTGGCGGCTCTTGCATACGCGAGCATTGGCGCGTGCTCCCCCGTCTACTTTGCTCCTGCTGCTGGCGCTGCCGCCAGGTTACGCGTTCGCAGAACGCGAGGAGGCGGATGATGCTGGAGCGCCCACTCAGGAAGGAAGGCGCGTGCTTGTTAGGGCTCGTGGCACTGCGCCGTCACGAGAACGCGGCCAAGGACACGCGGGGTATTCTTTATCGCGATACGCGGCGCCCTTATGCTCTAAACGATGGCGGAGGTGCCCCCCGCGTTCATGCACAGTGTTTTTAAAGACAAAGTCTTTCTTAGCGACTTACCACCCCTTTTCCGTACCGGGTATGTTTCTATATAGCCTCTTACCCTATAGGCCGATCACGGAGATAGTGCAGTCTAAAAATGTGGGTCGATGTGCGCCCCAGGGATCACTGGTAATCGCTGAGCACGGAGCCGAACCCGCCAGGAGGCCGAGACTGCCTTTAGGCACTGCGTGCCTTTGACGACGTGGAGCGTATGCTTATGTTGCGTGAGATTTGTGCCTAAATTTGCATAGGCGTTGCAGCGGCCAAGCAAAGCTATATGGTCACGTACGTATTCCTTTAGTTATTGTTTCCCGTTGCACAGAAAACGGCATCTCAAAATCAACCACTCAACGAAATGGCAGTTTCCAACGAGGCAACTCGCATGTAGGTTTGGCGTGCGCAGGCTCTAAAAAAGCGCGTCGCCCCACGCTGCTTCGGGTAGCAGGGGTGAGTGTCAGAGCATTCAGTCATCAGTACAGGATATAGCTCGCGGATGCAGATCTGAAAGCATGAAAGCAGTACTCCATAAACGTGTAGTCCATACAGCAACATATTTGCAGCGCGCTCAACGGCCGTAAGCATCACGCGCTTCCGATTACTTTTACGGAAGTATATCTACAATGTCGACTTGTGTAAGGGCCGCACCCGTGTAATGGCCGCACCCCCAACTTGGCAACCCAAAATTTGGAGAAAAAGAAAGTTTCCAATGGAGAAGCTATCGCGTTCGGTGTCCCCATGCCGCGCGCCGCATATTTCCACGTGCCACTACTAGATGGTGAGAGCTGGGGTGTGCACAAGATCTGGGGTGTGCACAAGTCGCCGGCTGCGCCGGCACCATTTTGACCAAAAGGTTCGGTTTCGTGTAAGGGCCGCACCTCGTCGAAATTGTGAAAAAACGTTCCGCCCTTACACGAGTCTATACGGTAGAAATCGCAAGCACCCGTCTTTATTCAATGTGTAGTATGGAGTTCTGTCATCTGTCAGACATTCCCTGCCCTGCATCACGTCTCAATTCTCAGTTGTCGTCACTGCCTATATAAATATAGACCTTGCATCGGCCAGAGGACGCTACGACGCTCTCATTTATCACCTCATGCGTCTCCGATACCGCGGCTGCTATACCGTATTTGGAAGCGAAGTAATAGATACACCATTCAAAACGACAACGACTTACGCTTCATCGTTCTTCTGAGCGTAACGCACCGAGCTTTGCTGAGCTGAATCTCGGAACTGTTCGCACTTCTAATCTCGATCGCGATAATCATGTGCACTTGGACACTTTCAGATCTCGGACACTCTTTCCTCGAGATGAGCGATCGATATCACACCTCAGGCATAGTGTATTGCGCCCATCCCATTTTGATTCGACCACTCGCTATGAGTCCTGGCGCTGTTGACAGCTGGGGAAAGCTTCAGCGTAAGGGGCCTATAAAAGCGGCGTTCGCGAATGCGCGTGTTTCTTGGTGATCCGTAGGTGCAGCGAAACGATCGCAAACCCCTCGATTACTCTCACCGCGCTGGGCGAACCGGGTAGATTAGCGAGCGTAGATGCATTCGGGCAGACAATTACCGCGCTCGTTAATTCATGCTTCTCCTGGCTCTCGCCAACCTTTTACGAGTTCTGCTCGTGAATGCGATGGAAAGGAAGACAAATTGCACTTTATGGCGGTCTTTTGGAAACGCCGACCAGGCATGCATCCGTCGACAAGTTGCGCTTTCAAGCTGGCTCGCCTCTTTTTTTTCGCATTAGTCCGCTCATTCCGCGAGAAACGAAGAAAGTAACATCGAGGCGGACTGTTTTGTTTGGGCAGCCGTGTGCGACCCGGGTAAGCGGAGCATCAGGGCGCATCTGCGCACCGAAGCGGCGTGGCGCTTTGCCCACGCGGCGCCGGCCCACGAAGAATAGTCGCGTGTGCATCATGCGTGCATCAAACAGGGGCGTCGCTCCTCGCCTCGCCTTGCAGGCTCCTTGACACGAGGTATAGTTGGACGCCCCGTGTCTGGCCGCGCGCTCTCTGGCTGTTCTTCGTCGGAACTCGGCGAAGAAGTTCCCAAGAGCGTGGGCACTCCCTTTGTTCTGCTGCGCCCCCGCTTGCCGAGTCCCGCTTCGCCCGCATGCACGACGTCTAGCTCCGCGCCAAAGTTTTGCAACGCGCAGAGGGGTTTGCGGTAGGCGTATGACTCGCGTGAGCACGCGACGCCTGTTTGTTATTCGTCGATGGTGCGTCGAACCGTGCTTGTAGCCCTGTGTGTGTGTGTGTATACGCTCCCTTTTATCAAAACCGTGCAGTGCTGCGGAAGATAGAGAGATATCTGAAGTAAGCCGATAGCGATGGCTTCCATCGACATTGTCGTAGCAAGCACGGTGGAAAGCGAAAAGCGGTCTTAAGCTTGCCCGTAATGGAAGCTGTAATAATAATATATTAATAAGCGACGCATTTATTCTCTCCACACTGTGTGCTGGGAAAAGCGCCGTAGTTGAGGGCTCCGGTTTAATTCCAACAACCCGATGTTCACCTAACTGGCACCGAAATTTTAGTACTATTCCTATTCTGTCTCCATCAAGAAACAAAACAAAAAGAAAGGAAAAAGTCGGCCGCCACGACCGGGAATCGAACTCGCGCGCCATTTCCAGAGTTACAACCACCCGGAAACGGACTTCTTTTTTCTTTTTGAATGCGATAGCATTTTAGGCAGACCTCGCACACTTTGTAGGCATCCGTCTTACGAAAAATATGGGCGGATCCCTAAGGCAGTCCAGTCTAACGCAGCGTCTCAAAGCGCTATAGCTGTGATGAGGGAATAATGCGAGAAACTGGCACGTGACGCACTCGCCAGACGTTTCAAATAGCGACTTGGGCAGGGCAAAAGCGTGCGTGTCATTCTTTAATGGTTACAGCATTCAGTTGCCGTGCTGGAAGGCAGAGGTTCGATCCGCCATCGGTCACACCTTTCTTTATAGCATCAAAGGCAGACTAGACCAACTTTGGAGCTATCTAACAGAAAACTCGAGGTGTGTTGAGCGTACGCGATCGCGTCACAGTGTGCAGGAAATCGCAAATAAGATACGAGGTAGAAATTTCGCTTTGATAAATGACAGTTTACAAGGTCACCCGTGAGGCACGCGCGCGCAGCTGTCGAGACGTCACAACCATCACAATCTAAGTTTGTGATCGCATACTGGGAGAGTTAGAGGCGCTAACTCCTGGTCGAGTTTTTTTCTGATTTTTTTTTTTTAATGTGACACGTGGAAAACACAAAACCGAGGATACATGTAAGAGAAGACATATCGCTGGACACGCATACTCTCTCAAAACTCGGGTAAAAACACACATCATTCCGTTGAACAATCCGGTGGCAGTTCCGGCGCCGCATAAGCACTTGGCACGTAAGCTGAAGTTTCGAGAAAAAAAAAAAAAAAAAAGGTGTTCTGCAGTATGTCGCGGGCCTCTAGCATGTCGACCATGCATTCTATAGACCTCCAGAGACTGTGTATTTCAAACGGCATGCGGAAGCTGCAGATATATTGAGTTCTACTGCGGCGTCTGACACTTCACGTGATGGGATGGCCATTATATATATCAGTGCTGTCCGTGCATACGGATAAGCTTCTTCATGATTGTCCGACTCCCTTTAAACATCGTGTTGCTGGCTGTCGTGATATGGCCTGTGCACGGATGCCGGCGGCAAATCGTGAATTATTTCTGAAGGGGTGTGCGAATTAATATTTGAAAGTTTCGAATAACGAATCAAATATTGTCCCATCCGATTCGGTGTTCGAATCGAATAGTCACTATTTGTAAATGCGAATACTTTTCGAATAGTGTTCGAATATTTGAAATCGTCAACTGTGCACGATCAAATAGTATATTAAAGCAAAAGTGCGGTAAATTTCATCCTGGCGTGGCCATATTAAACATACAACTCGAGAATTAAGCTACGTAGTCCCTCAGGGAGCCAGACATGTCCAGCTAAACCGCGATCATTCGCACTCACCGAGATGTCCCGAGTATGTTTGTAAACGAACTGCGTATTAGTTTGTGCCAGCGCTGTATTTGTGCTTTTCATATAAACAATGCTTCACGACCTTCAGTGTGATGACAGAAGCTTGCTAACGTTGTGAATACTGGGATGCGAACATCGTTGTACATTAGTGGTGAAAACGGCTGTTGATTATTCGAAAACTATTCAAAAGTATTCGATATTCGATTAAATTCGATTCGCTTCTGGCGTAATTTGATTCGGCCCTAAAGATTACTATTCGCACACCCGTAGTCCTTAAGCGTGGCGGCCAGCTTTTTGAGTTCGACTCCCATGTGTCAATGCCAATTCATCAGCGCCCAAAATGTAGCTTGTTTTTATTCGAACCAACGTAAGAAATTGTGATGTGTTTTGTGGAAGAAACCATCACGCGCATGCTTTCTGTCTCCCTCCTATCTCTCTCATTGCTTTCCTTTTAAACTGATAGTATATATCGTTAGGATCGCCGAGGCGACGTATAGGGACCAGAGCTTGGAGGCGTTTCAACGAGCTAAAGTGTTCAGAGATAACGACTCGAGTTTTCGCGCTTAATACGTTTAAGGGAGATGGGCGGAGGACAAGACCGAAAACTGAGGTAGAAATTATAGTGTTTTTTTGTTTGTTTGTTAAATAAAATCCTGGGAAAATATGTTATCAGAGGGCCAGCTATCCCAATCATCAAAAATAAGCTCTAGCGAGAAAGGAATGTAGAAAAAAAAAAGAAAGAAAGAAAGAAGGCAGGAAGGAGAAGTAGCGGAGGAATGGTATCATCGTGTCAGTCTTTTTCGCTTTCGTACTTACATAGCCCGGAATTAAGCCCTTTCTTAACTTCGTAATCTCGCTAATTAGACTTCGTGCTCAAGCGTACGACTCCTACGATTGCGCTGTTTCCCATGGTGCGCCTTTCTTCAATGAGGCTGCGTCATATCACCGCGTTGCTCTCCGTACGGTATATATATTTGTCCTTGTTATCGTATATATACACTCATTTGAATTCCAGTTTCAGTTGTGACACCTATTTGGGAGTAAAAAAAAAAAAAAAAAGAAAAAAAGAAGGGCCTAGTGATATAACCAGTGCACGGAAATAAATCCAAACCTGACCTTTGTTAATGAATAACTACAAAACGCATGTGGATTGTGCAGCACACGTCCACGACACTGCGCATTCTCAATACTTCAAGAACGTGAGCGAGGGGTGTAAACGGTAGACGTCACTGTCAGTGGATTCAGGTCATAGCGCACATTTTGCAGTTCGTACAGGTATTTGTACAGTTCGTACAGGTATTTAAGTGATCCCAGGTGGTGACGAAAAGGGACGGCGGAGGATAGGAATGCGATTGCTGAGCAGCGGGGCAGTAGAAAAGGCAATGAGATAGGTCCGCATATGTAGAGGGGCAGTTGGGACAGCTGGGGTCGAATCGATAACGATAGAGAAACAGACGGGAGGGGGGTAACCAGTGCATTCATTTAGACGTGCCGCAGAAGGCGAGCCTCCGGCACAGTGAGTGATGGATGAGGGGGAGGGCAGAGGCGCTTGTCGAGACGGAGCTGGAGGTAGACTTCCTTGATGGTGTGGCGCAGGGAGAGTCGCCCACCGTCCTCCGAGGGCTTGGGCCAGGGGATCAACGGTGCCCGGTTAGAGGCGTCACGGGCGAGCTGATGGGCCAGCTCATTGCCGTCAATCCCCGATTGCCCAGCGACCCAGCGAAGGAAAACGGTAGAAGGCTGCAGTGCAGAGACCGCTCGTTCGACCTCCTGTTGGAGTGAATGGGGTAGTGTGCGGTTCTACCCCATTCACTCCTCCCCCTTCCCTTTCCATCCCCACCTGGCTCGACTGGCTTGGCGCTGAAGGGGAAGAAGAACAGCGTAGACTTGCCGCCCAGGCGGTTGATATGGTCGGCCTGTAATTTTTGGATGAACAAATGTCTACAACAACAACAAATAATCGCATGGAGCATATAGAGAAATTATGCCTATTCGGGTGGGCTATTTTAAAATCCGGACACTACTTGCACGACAAATTGTAATGCCCAGGGAGTCGGAGGGTGCTTTTCGATTCGATATTCGAAGCTCGTTCTCTCGAATATTTTCGACTGCAGATTGCGATTTCTCATGCATGTAATTTACGCCTCTTCCAGAAACCCACCATAAAACGCGGAAAAGCGCCAAGCGTCATATAGGCAATTTAGAAAAAAAAAAATCTGTTCGAAAAAAAAAAAAAGAAAGAGAAAACGGTAGAGTGTGTGTGTGTGTGTGTGTGTGTGTGTGTGTGTGTTTTTATAGCATGAGGACGTACGTATGGGAAAAACGATTTCTTTATTTCCAACGTTTCGACCGGGGTTCGGCCTTCGTCAGGGAATGGTATTATATATATATATATATATATATATATATATATATATATATATATATATCTGTATGTGTGTGGCGCAATTTTTTTCCTTTGTCCTGTTTAATGGTCATTTCCAGAACTGCGCACAGAACAGAACAATTTAATGGTTGACTTCCTGCAACGTACCTCGTTCGTCATTTCCGCCCAAGACAGCGTCCGCTACAAGGAGGTGCTTGCTGTTCCAGGCACTCCCTCTATTAACTCCCTCATGCCGCGAGTTTCTAGCTGCGAAAAAAGAAAAATAAAGAGAAATGCAGAACGCGTACGCTCGTGGCAGCAGATCTGTGCGGTCCCGCGTGCTTTGTTTCGGTGGCACCAACTGGTACCAGGGAGAAGTACAGAGGCCTCGCGTTATATAGCCTTCCGTTCGAGGCCTGTATACTTGTGCTTGCCAGGACAGTGCAGCTGCCAAGAAAGAAGTTCCCGTAGCGTTCAAAGTAAAATTATGCAAATCACGGAATGTAGCAGACGCACATAACGAAAGGCTTACGGTGCTCTTAGAGAAAAAAAAAATTAAAGAAAAAGAATCATCCGAGCGCCCTGCAGTACACGTGATACGCCAGATTCCGTGCCCTGCCTCCCCAGCTGGCGCTTTGGTGTGGGTTATTTGGCGGACACGCTACAGGAGCCGCTCTCTCGTTGCCCGAGGCGCGTGTTTCACTTTTGCAGCTTCCATATTCGCTTGTTTTACGCTCCTTAGCGCCAGATAATAATGGCGAGCGCGGCAGCGGCGGCGGAGCCAAGATTGTGTGTGCGCGGGCGCGTCTTTCCGCGATCCCGACGCCGGCGCTCAGCTTCCGTCTTCGGCGCAAGAGCCGGGCGTGTATAGAGTTTAAGTGCTCCGGCCGGAGGTAACTCACGCTCCTCGCCGCGTCCAACAGCCTCGGCGTGGATGTATTTCGAGTCGCGCGCGCCTGCGCGCGCCTCTACATAACGGCGAGCAGCAGCGCGCGGGCACAAAAGAAGGGAGGGCAAGCGTGTTCCGCATGGCGAGCGTGCATGCGTGAGCCTCCCGTCGTCTCTGTGGACGCCGCTCGGAGGATCGGCGGAAGGTCGCGCCTGCGCCGCGGGCCGCGCTCGGCGGGCCGTGATATGCGCGCACCGAAATGACGGCGCCACCCGCTTCGCTGAGCGCCATGCGTGCACGAAGCGACCGCGCGCTGCGCACATGTTCGGTGGAAGGGAGCCGCGAGAGGCGTCACTTCGGTCGCCGAGTGATCATCGTCTCTCGGTGCTCCCTGCTCTCCGACTTGACTCCTGATTTGCGAAGCCGCGAGCAGCGGCGCGCGAGCGCGCGGTGTTTGTCAACGCGCATATTTCTGAACTGAGCATTCTCTCTCTCTCTCTCTCTCTGCTGAGTTATACTGTTGACATTTCAGAACTGCGACTGAAAATACGGACGGACAAACACTTGTATTCTACCCGACTGCAGCATTTGACAGCTGCTTTTGCCTGTAGACAGAGTGTTTGCGTGGTGCTTGGGGCGTGTTCGTGTGTGTATAGTGTGCTATTTGATATTTTCTTTGCGTTTTCTTTTTATCTCTACCTGATTAATGTATCTGGCGATTGTGGTATAGCGGGGCTTACGAGACCTACCTTCCATCTTTTCTTCATCCAAATTAAGATAATAATAATAATAATAATAAATAAATAAATAAATAAATAAATAAATAAATAAATAAATAAATAAATAATGGAAAGTAATTTGGATATGCTACCAGCAATATACTGCGGACGGTAATTTACAAACTCGTGCTTTTCTTAGAATTAGTGGCATATGTGGATGTAGTACGACTTCGGCAATGATTACCATTGCGCCATCCTAAAAAAATAATGAAATGTCAGTAAATAAACTGTCGAAGAGAATCACAGGAATTTGTAGACATCATCTCAACTCCCTGCAGCCGCTTTAAATTGGTCATTACAATCCGCCATCGCGCTGCCAACTGCTCAATGGCATCATTTCGGACATGCGCAGCAAGCGAATCTAGCGACCGCGTGCTCTAAAGAAGCCGTGTAGGCGCTGTCTTTTTTTTTTTTTTTTGGTGCGGTTATCTAACCATAACAGAGGCTAGAAATTGCCCCAATATAGTCAAGGAAATGATTCCTACACGCCTAGCCGCACATCACGCGAGCAACGGTATTTATTTTCATGGTCGAACCTTCGCTAATATAAACGCGAGCGTAGCTTCAGCTAATGAGAGTATATAGAAAACGCGAACATTTTCTGAGAAAGCAAGAATTTGCAGAAAAACTATAACTCTTAAGTTAGAATCCGCATAGCAGTGGATAGCGCGTGTTTTTGCAACGACATTCTCAGATTCTTTGTAAAAGCAGTTCATCATTTGTTGCCGTAGTATGTGGCAATCTTCCTTTTTTTAAATGAAGACGGCAAAGACACACTTTGGTCTCTTGGAAGCTCGCTACCCCTCAACTCACACCACCACCACCACCGCCACAAGAAAGACAAAATAAATAAATAAATAAATAAATAAATAAATAAATAAATAAATAAATAAATAAATAAATAAATAAATAAATAAATCATAGAGGAAACTGAGAGGTGGTAAGGAACGCGAACATTTGTGGTCATCCCATCGGTGAAGCTCTCTCCGGCGCCTGTTTCGCACGGTTGTTGAACGTTGTTCCAGTTGATAAAGCTGCCCGTTGCTATATACTGACTGGCCGCGCTGTTGTTTCGCGACCATCCTCGCAGCGTTCCGCTTGGCCTCCGCGTATCATCCCGCTCGGTCGAAAGAATTCGGAGTGCCGAATTCCGTGCATGCTTTGATCGTATTTGGAGGCCGCGAACACCTCAGCGCTCTTTCGAAAACCTCACCTCTCGCGCCGCACATATACGTGCGCGAGTGTGCGCGCTCGCGTATGCTGCGCGATCGCTATTGTTCTCCGCGCTGCGAGGTCCTCCGTTTCGTCTAATCAGCGGTCATGGATCTGGTACCACAACATGATCGGCCTTTCCAAGGCCACACACACACACACTGTATCGGCCGCCGCCGCGCGAGGTGGCTCGCCGGCTCCACTCTCTCTCTCGTCGTGCTGGGTCCCCGAGCGAGTTCGGCGGTGCCGCTGTGCTCAGGCTTCATATTGTTCACGCGTTCGAACGGCGGTGTCCTTTACTCTGCTGCCGCTGCGCGCGCCTCAATCCAAGGCTGCTTCCCATGACCTCGAACGGGCTGGCAAGCATTGCCACGTTGCGTCACGGGAAAATGTCGATCGGAGAACGGGCCAGAGACTAATTTCCTTCGCCTCGGCGGCTGTCGGTCGGCGACCAACGAACAATACCACCGATCGCGCACGCCTTCGTAGAGGGGGTGGGGGAGAAAGCCCGGCATGCATCACCCACAACTAAGCGCCACGGAGGGCCCCGCCGCGCAGCTGTTTTTGCTTGCGCATATCATGCGCGCTTTCTTATGCACGAGTACTGCAGCACCCGGCAAGACACACGTATGTGCCGCCTGCAGGGATAGAGGAGCGGGCGTCGGCTCGCAAAACATCGGCGAGTCGTGTGCGTGCACGCGAAGCGACTCGAGACGCAACCATTTTTCACCTTAGGTTTTGAATATGCTTGCGCGGCGTGATTCAAGTTCCACGCCGTTTTCTTCTTATCTTCTGTTTTTTTCTTCTCTCTATCTGCTCGATAACATTTGCCGCGCCAATATAACAGTGTCCCGTATGTATAATATTATTTATTGTTCAGGAAATAGGACGATGAAGCGAGCGCGGGCATCTCGCATGTGCGCTAACACTTGAATTGTCCCGTGGCCGGGTGGTTTGGTGGTACAAGTAAGGGGGGAAGGATGAAGTCTTCTAATGATATAGCTCATTAGAAGACTTCTTTTTCTTTGTTTCTGGCTAGGAATGTTCCTCCCTCCGCAACACCATTGCCCGTCGCCGTCACGTCGATGAAGTTGTGCCCTTGAACACGAGCGTTCAGTGCATCGGGACCCAGTCAAGGGCGAACCATTTCCCACTGAGCCGCACCGGCGATTTCCCGCCCGAGAGGGCACCTGAATAATAAAGCGCACAGCTCGGCGATCACGAGGTCAATAACGCCAACAGCAAAAGAACGAGCGAGCGCGCGAAGCGTTTGGTTCCGGCGCGGCCGCATTGGAACGCTTTCGCGCCCTCAGCAAGCAGCACGGAAGCCCGGAGCAATCCGGCGGTGGCGGGCACAACGCCGCCCACCAGCGACGCGATGATCGCGCGGGCCAGCCCCGTTGTGTGCGTCGTCCCGCCGGGACGTTCTTCACGGCGCAGCAAAACAGCACAACCCGCTCTTGATCGCGCGGCTTCAAGGGAAAGGCCGCCGAGCAGCAGCGGCGCGATCACGACGACGCGTCCTCTTCCCCGAACAGCGGTCCCCTGGGAACGGGCCGATGTGCGTCGCGTCGCGCATCGGCCACGCTTTCTTTTCCATCCGGAGCGTGCGCTTCCGCGAGTCGTCGCGCGTCGTGCCCAGGTCGTTTCGCGGTCACCTCCTCCGCGGCCATGCAGGCAGGCTACCTGCGCGCAGCTCTCTCTCGCGCGCGCCCTCCTCCCGGCGTGGAAGCCCCCGCGGCCAGCCGCAGCGTCCCACTCTTCTACTGTCTCCTGTCTGACGCCTTCCCGTCCGGACGACGACGACGTCGTCGTGCTGACCTCGCTCGTGCGCGGAGCATCCGTTGCAGAAGGCCGCGCCCCGACTTCATCTCGTCACAATGTTCGACACGCTCGTACTTTCGTTCCTGCTTTGCGTCATCCTCGCCGTCTGTCCAGGTCTTTTTTTTCCCCTTTTATTCGTGTTTTTCTCACTCGCGCGGCCAGTTTACCCTATCCCCCCCCCCCCCCCCCCCCCGCCCTCCGCATTTCTTTTTTTCTCACTGTCGTCCTCTTCCGGCTCTTCCCTATTCTCCTCTCTCCCGCGAAATGATACGGAAATGTAGTCTTATTTCAAAGACAAGCTCTAATTTTTACGGCGTTGTGTAACCGGTGACGACTCCAGCGTCCTCCGTGGCGGACCCAGGAGGACCATGGTAATCAGCGAGGCAGCCTGCTCAGCAGCAGAAGTGGCACGACCGTCTCAGCGGCCCTCAGTTTGAGTATGCATGTCTGCGCCTTCACACAGGTTGTAAGCGCGTGCTATCAGGATATAGCCATCACGGTCGTAACTGCAGGGGAAATAATCTCGCGGAATATCAGCGACAGGTATGTCGAGTTCTTCTGACCTCTCTACTCAACTTTGCACGGGTCATCAGGTCACCAAATTGAGTCCGGGTGCCATTCACATTGGAGCTGGATGTGTCCCTGCACGGAACATCATCACATTCCGTAACATGCGTAATATACTTTTACAGTGTATGCTTTGCTGTCGCCAAAACAATGTAATTCACACGTTATTTCGTTGTCTTAATTTTGCGGAAACTATGTCTTTGTAGATCGCTCAAGAAGATTTCACGGTTCTTGTTCTTCAGAACTGGTACAGCGAGGGCTCATTTGTGTTTTGTCTGATACAACTCTGGGCTACGTTGAAACTGCTGCATTCACCCGTTCATTGCCAGTGCATGTGGTAGGAAACATCGATTCGATTTTGCGCAGTGCGAGAATGTGTGGGGAGTCTACACAATTACTTTCATGTCTACAAATAGTTCATACACCGCCTATATTTGAACATAAACCTATCCGCATGAAGGATAATACGGCCGCGATATCATTACGTTAACCTTTCCTCTATAGAAAGTTCACATTGTGCCCCGAACTATTTGTGTACGCAAACTTAATGCAAAGCGCGGAAACAATGTTCATTACCACCCTGGCTTCGCACAAACCAATAATTTTCTTTTGCTTCTGGCACGTCGTGCATTCTCCTCATGTTTATTTGTTTGTTTACTTATCATTTGTTCATCTGTTCATTGCACGTTGTGTATTCGATATAGTTTTGTTTTATTTTTGCCTCATTAGAAGTGAGCTTGAGATAATTCCCGACTCTATCCTACCTTTATATATATTTTTTATTTATTTAGCGGACGACCACAACAACACCAACAACATAAACAGCAAGAACGACGACGACGACGACGACGACGACGACGACGACGACGCTGTTCGCGTCAGTGCATGGTGTAGCGCTGTAGTTAGCGTCGTGAAGGTCAAGACTGGACCGTCTAGAGATTCCGTTGTTTACTGCTCGCAATTTTCCACATTGACGAGTGAGGATAGCGCGTCCAGCTTCTATAGATGCACATTTCTGCACGGGCATGAACTCTAATCCCAGTGGGCAAAGTTTTGCTTCTGCGCCTTCTGGCGAGTGTACAGCTGCAGGGATGAAGAGGTGACCTGACGACTTGACGATGACAGCCGTCAGCGTAACAGAAATGACAGACCGAAAGCTATAGTTTCAACCTCTTAACTGCTGTTACGGTGAAAATAGTATTCTTGACCAAGGTCAAGCCCGTTTCTTTCTCAAAAATGTACCTGGCGAGTAACTAGCTCTCTCGCAGGCAGCAATGAAGTCACTTTCGTTTCCAAGCGCCTAGCGTGAACGTGTAGAGCGCAACTACTCTCAGACGCGAATGCTAAACGGAAAAGAGCGGCGCCAATTCTCGAGCGACCCCATTTATAATGTATATGTGTATTTGTGTTAAGAAGCTTGAATAATTAATTTGTCGGGCTGACTTTTGAACGGTAATGTTTCTTTATTACGTATGGACTATTTGTTTCTCAATGAGTGCGAGCAATCTTCAAGCCAGAATATTGCATCGGAAATGCGAAAAGAAGAAAAAGATTGAGGACTGGTAGTCAATAAATGTCGATAAGTTCCAAGATTCGGCTGAATTGAAACAAAAATAACTAGTGGACCACAATGGAGTTGCAAGGGATGCGCGATGTGGACAAAAACAAATTAAATAGAAATTAAATAGATAAAAGAAATGCAGCAGACCTACGAGACCTTACAGAATCACAGCCAAAACTTCAGCGAACCAGATTTCCCCGAGGTATTGAGGCCGCATTGCCCTGCGTCCTTCTCATAGGCGCATTTCTGGTTCCTGTCAAAAATTTTCTCAGCAGTAGTGCAGCCGCCTCACTGCTTCCGCGCTGCGCCACGGCGAGCAATGCACAATTGTTGCGCCGGCAACTTTGTACGCGCGACTGCTTACGATTAATCCTCTGAAATTAACACTTATGGACTTGAAAAGGCTCTTCAAACGGTCACTTTTAAGCGTTTAGAAGCGTTTAGAGGGTCTCCGTTATATATACGCGTGTAAAAGTTTGAAGTAGAAATTACCGTTCGCTTGCAGCGAAAATTCTAAACATTAACTCACTGCTCCGTGGAGCCTCTTATAAGCTCCGACAGGCACTTTGGAAATGTATTGTGGCGTTTACAGCACATCTATAACTGTGACATTTTCCCCAACACGTTTCTTCCAGTGCGCACTTGATTCCTGCAAAGTGTCGCGAGCGATAAACGTTGTAGTTCGCGAACGGCAGAACTCCAATAAGCACGAATTTTATAATTGCCCACGACACCCCCGAAGCACCCACAACCCTGACGTTTACCGCAGCATTGTTCGCCCTAAGACACAGTTCATTCTTACGAAGTTTCAACTCGATACGCCTGATATAGCTCTTAATTAGCGGTGACCCGTTGAAAACCCGGCAAATCCCCAAATGCGCAATCAACCGGATTTTCTTAACGGCCCACAACCACCCTGCTTTATGACACCTTAACTGCGATTCTAGTACGAGGTCCGCGATATTTGTTAGGTCGAACTACGTGTGTGGAGAAGCGCGCTTGCAGGTTTCACATATCGTACTATATATGTCCGTTGAAGTGGTCGGCAAACGCAATCCACGGAGGATGGTATACAGAATGCCAGAATTCCCCGTCCTGGAGTTCGAAAGGAGAGGCCTCCGCAGCAGAACTATGCGGACACCGAAGGCGGTGCCCCCGTGCCTGCACTCTTCCCACGTATGTATACATAGAACTATAGTTACGTCGAGGGAGGGGGGCAATGGAACGAAGCGGCGCGCGTGTATCGAAGGGGCTAATTGGCGCCGACTCATAATTGCCCCAGCAGAGATCGTATGTACGCACACGGACACCCTCGCGGCTCGGCCGCCATATCACTTGGGCTTCAGCGGAGGGGCCGAGCGCACATTAATCGGTCTCCGGGTGGCCCCGCGCGCGAAGTGCCGAGCTGCCATTACGACCTCGGGCTGCAGATGCAGATAGGCTCGCGCGCGCACAAAACGCTGCATTGTGTGCCAGAACAGGCACATAATGACTGGGGAGGGGCCCGGAAGCGGCGAATTGTTCCCGTTTTCAAAGCTTCTTTCTTTATTATTATTTTTTTCTACTTCTTCTGCGACATATCCTTCCATCCGCGCGCGGTACGGCGTCGTAGCAGAGGGACCCCCGCGTGTATAGTCTCTCTGCCGCTGAAGAGCCTATAGTCTTATAAAAGCCATGCGCTCGGGCAGGGAGCCTCTGCCGAACGTGTTCGGGACTTTTGCTCTCCCAACTCATTTGCGCTGTTTTCAGTTAAATGTACTGGCACGAGGTCATTACTTCTAATGTGTCTGCTGGTAACGAGGCACGCAAAGAAAACACATCGTTTTTAGCTGCCCGGTATACCGTATAGTGTCTCGACAGGAATCCACGAAAAAAAAAAAAGAAAAATTCGACAGAGACACTGAAGACTGCTAACGTGCGGGAATGTGAAAGCATTATACCTTTTGTAGACCTGTAGACCTCAGAACGTCATGAACGCGCTCAGCATAAAAACACGTGTGACGCGGCGCCACCTCCTTCCCATTGGCTGCGCCGCCACGTTCCCAATGATGCATGCACTAGGCCACACCTTTAGTCAGCCACGTGGCTACAGCGTGGCGTATGCAATCACGCACGCACTAGGCACACGTTCAGTAAGCCAGAACCGCGGAGCCGCCGATGCATCGGGGAAGCCTGCTCGTCTCGCCCCCCGAGGCGCGGGTTCGATTCCCACCGAGACCGAAATGTACCAAATTTTCTTTTTAAACCCATTAATTTCCTTTGTTTACAGGAAGCTCCCCGAGAAATGAGACGTCAGTACGAGCATTTTCTGACGTGTTTCTACTCTTTGCACCGTCGGCCATTTCTGGTAAACCATCTTTCGGTCACCTCGACTACGACGGATTTTTGCGTAATGGGGCGTATAATGCTTTCGCATTTGAAAAGCGGTGACTGCAAAAGCGGCACCACATGCATATACATTTCATAGTATATAGTACAACGATGGGCGCGCCCTAAGGCCCACCGTTGGTTGGGGAGCAGACGTCGGACCGGGGTGTGCAAGAAACATCCGGCAGTAGTATACTGGACGATGCGTGACGACGGCATCGTCGTACAGAGTGTGTATTCGGCGTGAGGAGGACGAGTGGTGGAGGCTGCAGGCCCGTTAGGCAAGCCAGCGGGAGCTGGGCCGCGGCCTGCCGCCGCGTAACCCACTGGCTCTTTTCTCACCGCTGGGAATAGCGGCCAGGGAACCCCCGAGCGCTAATTACGGAAGTCTCCGTTTCCGTCCCCTGTTTTTCCGCCCACCGATTCGCGCGGCCCAAGCACAGCACGCGCGCTGGGCGCCACTTCCCACGGACACGCGCTGGGTTTTGGGGGGGTCTTGCAAGCACCGCAGTGCGCCGGCCCGCCCGCGCGCAGCTCTTACGGTGGTCGTCGTGTTTTTAAGAAATGTGTATACTGAGCCAGCAGCCAGGCAGCGAGACTCCCGAAGGCGCCGCGGAGCCGACCGCTGCGAGTATCTGATACGCAAATCCCAGGCGGCCGTGGCCCGGTGGACCGAGCGTGCGCCACATTCACATACACACTTGACACACGCACGTCGCGCCAAGCGACAGGAGCACAATATGGAAGCGCGCGGAAGCCTCCGGCCGGCTCTTTCTCACAGAGGTGCGTCCGCGTTTTTCTTGTTTACACATGAGAAGGAACGAGATTGGCGGTGTGGGAAATCCGTCCAGTCCCTGTGACACAATTCAGTCAAAGCGGACGGAAGAATACAAGGTTAACTTCCCTATCGCCGTCACTTGACCGCCCTTTCTTTGCGTCTGATTTGGGGGGACCATCGGAGAAAATAAGCGAGCACGCGCGCGGGCCCGGCAGGCGCCGAGCGCCCGTACGTATACTATAGAAGAAGGGGCGTCAATGCGCGCGGGGCGTATGTGCAGGGCCAAGTCCACCCGATCGTCCACGTCCCGTTGTTCTCGGGCGAAATAACGTTCTTCGCGCCTCAATGCAGGGTTGCGCCGTGCCTTGAGACCGTACGGTACGCACATGCCGGCCCAGTCACTCGAATATCCGCCCCGTGCACTCGGAACGGATACTTTTCGCGACTGGGCCAAGCGGTGGAAGCAACTCTTTTGAGGCACACTGTCCTCCACTGATCTAGTTCCAGAGCTAAAATAAACTTGAAAAAAAAAGAAAGAAAAACAATGAAGAAACAAAAAATGCAGTAAGACTTTTCGGTGGACCTGGTTTTATAGAACGTGCTATACAAGGGTGCCAGTTAATACCATTCGGTCACAGGAATCAACGTAGCTAGCCAAAAGAGGCGCGTTCTTCTTATTTTTTTTTATTTTACTGTATCACGAGAACAGCACGTCGGGTCGTGCAGCTAACCTGTCACGCCAATAATCTTTCTGTGCGGCATGGCACATAACTTCATGAGCACTGCGGAAGAAGAATTTGGTTCACAAGTTCAACTTCCGCTATAGAAAGACTTGTAAACCGATGGGGCGTAACGTCTTATAATTGCGCAGTGATCTATGAAAAAAGCCGTGTTGCAGAGAGGGATTTGTAATAATTTCAGCGCTAAAATACAAATGAAATGTTTACAAAAAAATATTTAAGACAGTGCATATCGTATTTGGCCTATATTTTTCCCGAGGGCAAGTCCTGTTTTTGTAAGGCGATAGCATTTATTCACATCGCGGTAGAAATGTCGCCCCGGTGAAGTGTGCGCGCTGTCTGTGACAGCAGCAGAGAAAGAACTTTCCGTCAATAGCCTGGTTACTAACGTGTATTCCTTCTTTTTGACACGTAAGGTGAGCCGATTAAAGGACAGGGACCGAGTTGAAAGCCTTTTCACGTGTCGTGCGTATACCTACTGGCATGCTGAAAGTAATCAAGTTTAATTTCCCTGTGCAGGTCAACTTTGTAGCAATTTGTAACGCGGCGTGGCAGCAGTCACCTCCCCCTCACCCCCCAATCCGACTTCCACGCGAAAGGGTATATTACTCAAGCTTCTATAGGTAGCTTCGGCCTTCTTAGAGAAGTTTCAAACACCTTTTAACACAGCCGGAAATCTTCTGTAGAACGACATTATATTGACATCCGTGTAGTCCATATTCTTGAAGCAAGCTTAGCTCTTGCTCGGGCCCAAGCTCGAGAGAACAAAGTCGAGCGATCCGAGGAGTGCATGGGGTCGGAATGCGCCGGACCATGGAACTGACGTGTTGTAGCGTGCTTCTTATGCGTTGATATCTTGCACAACTATTGTCGTTGCTCAACTTGCTGTGCTATCTTTCTCAAAATATTTCTGGAGAGCGGGCGAAGCACTGGATGATTTGTAGCACTGACGAAAGATTTCCTCTTTATAGTCTATACTGTTATTAATACAAGGAAGCGAGAACCGGAAGGTAGGTTTTGTTGCACTTAAAATAGAGAACGACGACACGGAGTTTGAGGACACTAAATCTAAGACGATGGCGATGGTGTTACTGCGGCCGTGGAAAGGCTTCCGGCTGTTACTAAACAAAAAACAAAAACAAAAAACAGAAAGAAAGAACGAAGAAGAAATGCAGATCCAACGCACATATTGGAACCTATGTGAAGCGAAGCTCTAGTGAAGAGAAGCTTCCTGCGAGTAATGGTTAGCAAATCAGGCAACCTTTCTGATTTCCTAATGAGCCTACAATATGCTTGCCGCCGCCGCTACCATGACTGACTCCTTCTATAATGACGAGCCTGAACATCGCGTCCCAAACCCGCATTTTCGTAGTGGTACACTAAACGCGCGCGTGCCCGCTCGAGTGCATCTGCTCGGCGTGATTGAGGGTTGAGGGCGCGCAGCTACAGAGGCGAATGCGTCGCTTGCTTTGAATCGAGGTGCGCGATAATAGATTCCTCGAGCTGTGGCGGGGGTGGTGCGACCTCTGTGGGCTCCGTATACAGCGGCGATGGTCAGCGCGCGAGATGGCTTTGCGGAGTGTGGGAAAGGCGTTCTCATGCCGAGGGCCACCAATCTCGGCTCCGGCCATTCGGCGTCAGCACTTTGACCTCGTGCGCGCAACGACTCGGGTCGCGCCGCGCGCGCTGCGTTCGTTGGTGCGATGCGCGCTTGACCGATGGCGCTGTGCGCAGAGAAGCGCGTGCCGTCCCTGCACGGGCGCCCCCACAGCGTAACGAGTGCTCGTTTATTCTGACCGAGCGTGCGCGCCTTTAAAAAGCGGAGGAAAGGAGGGAGAGGGGCTCCTCGTTATTGTTTTGCGCTTTTCTCTCTTCCTTCAGAAAGAGCCGATTCAGCGCCGTGGTCATTACATGGGCTAGAAGAGGCGGAAACGCGCCCTTCAGGGATGACCGCGTTAAAAGAGTAGCCGCTCCGTCAGCATTATACCAAAAGGGGGGGGGGGGGGGGGGGAGCAAGCGGCGTGCCAATTTCACGTGCTGCCCCCGCGTCGTCGTCGTTTGTAGCTGCAAAGCCGCGCGCGCTTCTTCGCGCTATCCGAGCTGCAGGGGTGCGACTTCGCTAGCAGATGGGTGGTGCGTACAACACTCGGTGCACGCGCACCGCACGTGGTGCTCCGCCCAGCGGCCGCGAATGGCGCACAACGCGTGCAGTTAACTTTCCGTGAAAAATGGCGCTTCGTCGATAGAGTTGCCAACTCCGTCGCGAGAGCGTCGGAGGGGGTGTTGAGGGCCGACCCGCGAGGCGGGCAAAGAAAGATACATACTACATATCAATTCCCCTGTGCTTGAGCGAAGCGAACAAAAGTAACGCGTACAGGCGTTTCTTTGTCTTCTTCTTTAATGGAGGATGAGTGCAGTCATGTGGATGACCCGACCGAGATGACTGAAGTGAACTGCTTCTGGCTCGGCTCAATTTGAGGACGTGCAAAAAAAAAAAAAAGAAAAGAAAGAGAGGCGCATGCAAAAACGGGATACAAGTACCAATAAAGTAAAGATAAAAATAAAAGCAACCTGAAACGCAAAATCGCGTTCAATTCTCGTTATGCAAAGAAGGCACGTAAGAAAGCAGACTCGAGCCGGTCCTATATATATCATGGGCACGTCGTCTGCAGTTCTTTCCTGTGACATCTATATTGAGCCATTGAACTGCGTACGTGCAGACCCGACCGCTTCTCGCGATTTGTTTATGACCCAGGCTAAGACTGCGCTATTCTGTGAAAATAAATACGTATACGTACTAGTTTGAATTTGAAGTTGAACTTTATTTCTATCACACCGTATAAATTAACAGGAAGGAGGGACGTAGGACAGAAGCCTGGTTTAGCGAGGTTTGTGCAGCTTGACGGTCCACCCAACAGTCCTACAATAACATGTCAGGAGAGAGTTAAGAGAGTTACAGCAGCAAATAAGCAGTCGTTCTAACTGTCGACGCTCTTCGTATTTCACAGGCGAAGCACAAACATATTGCGCGCGTCGACAAGGACAATGGTTTTATAAAAGCGAGAAAAGAAAAAAAAAGAAAGGTTGTATTTGGAACACTTTTCGACTAATTACTTAAATTTAGCACAAAGCACATATGCAATGGGCAAGAAAATAAAAACTTTTGGGCTACGGTGCATGCGACGGCCACCAGTCTTTGCGGTCGCAGGAGCAAAGTAGTGCCTAGTAATGTGGTACTTTTTCAAATCTCGCGCACTTTTTTTTTTTTTTTTTTTTTTTGCAGCGTGAAGGATCATACAGGGGTGCTATTCCTGGATATTGTCGAATTCCACCATAGTGTCGAATTTGCTATCTGATCAGCTCTCATTGGCCCAGAGGGCTGCTGCGGCCTCTCTGATTGACTCGAAGTACAGCCATTCCAGAATTTCACAATATGACGGAATCTGACAATTTCCAGAATAGCACGCCAGGAGGACCGAAGGGCCCCATTTTTTATAACAATTAACCATATGAAACCAAGAGACAGCAAAGCCAAAGAAATCACAGGGAAAATTAACAATTTTTAAAATTAAAATGTAGAAATCGTCATGAACGAGGGCAATATTTCCGATAATTAAGCTTAATATTCGTAAGAAAGGAAAACAGAAATAGAATTAAAAAAGACAGCTTCTATCCTTGGGAGTATTAGCCAGCGCTATTCACGAACATAGCGGCGGATGTGCAACAGCCATTTCAACAACAGGTTTCACGTGAACCTAAAGGGACCCTCACCAAGCCACGTATACGGTTATACGCTGCAAGTTGTTACGTGCCCTTGAGGGAGCGTTCTACCGCAAGAATTTTGAAAATTGGTTCATTAGTAGCCGAGGTAGATATAGTTCACTGCCGTGAACCCATGATTTCAGGAGGCGAGCTTCAGCGCCAACATGGACACTCTCTCCATTTGCCCCGTCTAGCCTCCGCAAGCGAAATTCCTTCCCTGCGTTCTCCCATGGCGGAACTGGAGGATCGCGTGGCGCATACGTCACGGGCCCCGCCTTCTCTTTCTTTTCTTTTCTTTGTCCTCGCTTTTTTCTGCGCGGCGCACTTCCGCTGACGGTGTCGCGCGCGAGCTGTTGCGTTTGTCTCGTTTCGCGCAGCGCACGATTTTATGCGCTGTGCACGAGAACACCTGACTAGCGGTATAAGTCAGTGCTACACGAACACCGAAGCAGACGCAAGCGGATCACAGAGCATGATCGCGCGCTGGAACACGGTTGAAAATGGCATAGTTCCGTTCTCTGCGCGCGTGACTGCACGACGTGGGAAGAAGCAGACGAAACGGAAGTACATCTTCCTTGTTGCGGTGCAAGTAAAACAAAAACACGCAGACATTCGGTTCGTGTGTTTTATTATTTCTCTAAACTTTCATTCGGCTATTGAAGCAACAGATTACACAAATAACAGATGTTGCCTTGCAACAATTCTCGAAGTGTCACGTGTCTCTATGAGCGACGTCACAGCACAGACATGTACGTAGGCGCACTTGCGCATATACGTCAACCCTCCGGCTTGGAGCGCGGCGCCCGCGAAGAGAAGGGCAAACGGCATTTTATAAACTCTGGCAGGTTTCGACGGGAGTTTCGTGTAAAGGCCAAGGCAGCGAAGCGTTTCTGCGTTGGAAAGCTCGCGGCGCTCCCTGGGTGACAACCTGATAGTGTACTCTCATGCAGCATCACACGACTGTTTGATTCGCGGATGAAAGCTTTTGATCCATCGTGACTCGTACATCGCTCGTCCACGGCTCAATGAACAGAAAGCGTTCTGTACAACGGCTCACTGCCTCCGCGTGCGTAGGAAGAAAGCGTATACGCCGCCGGTATCTTCCTTTCCACGCATGTCTACATCGAACCGCTTGACCGCGCGCTCTCGGATGATTTCGTGACTGACAGGGCGACAATCTCCCTTCAACACCTCTCGAGAACTTGCACGTTATTCGTCGCTTTAGCGTATTTTTTTTTTTCATTTTTTTTTTCACTTCGTCTTCCGCGTTTCCTGAAGCCGGTAGCCCACCGGTGTCTTTGTTTCTGTCCGTGCTGACGGGTGCGATATAACTGCTCTCCCCACCCCAAACGTCTGGCCTATATCTGTCACACTAAACTTTGTCCACTGGTCCACTTTGTCTGCTTCCGCTTTCGCGCGCCGTCTTGAGAAAACAATATATGCGCCGTCAGTCAAGAACGCGGAGAACAATGCTTTCGCCTGCTTTATCTTTCCCCGCAAACTTCAAGTAAAGACGTGGACCAGTGAGGCGAACAAAAGGCGGCGAGTCCGAATGACAATCCAACTTTCTTGCCTGGAGGCCGCGGGGCACTCCGCCTTGCGCACCCCCTTCCCGCCCGCCGCCCTCTCTTCGACGCCTTTTTGCCCGCCAAATCTCATCAGAAGCCACTTCCTGCAGCATACACGGTCATTTTTTGTTTTCTTTATCGGAAAGTCGCAGCTTGCGCGGCCCCTTCGCGGACAAAGCTTTCGTGTGCGGGGCTTGAAATGGAATATGGAGGCTACAATGTATACCCGCAAGCGTGGATAGACCAGATCATTTAGCTCGCCCTCCCCGCCACCCCTGGGCTACCGGCGCGCAACAGGTTGGTTCTTTGGCGACGACTCCAATGCAAACACAATGCGTGCGCTTCCGAAATGCGACGGAACGTTTAAAGCGTGCACTGTTGGCGACCCCCGCCGCTTGGCCCGATGCACACCGATCGCATCGGAAGTGGGGTTAGATGCGCACCGTATTAGGAGGGGGGGGGGGGGGGGGGGACGCTCAGTTGTTTATCCCCCCCCGCCTTCCACGAGGAGCCAGACACCCTTCCAAAGTTTGTCCGAAATACACCCCCCCCCTCCCCCGCTTCTTCCTAGAAGCGCAAGAGGTACTGCGAAATGCCGGATAGGCGGGAACAGATAAAAAAAAAAAAAAAAAAAAGGCATCTGTTCGCACCTGTTGTTCATTGAGCAATGTTTTACCAGCTAGCCTAGCAAGAAACTCGTCAAAGAAGGAAGTCAACGAGTACGTATCTATATGACAGCAATCTCAGCGGCAAGAGCGTGCAGCTTTTCGTAGAAAAAGTTTCTCGGGCATGCCCGACGAAAGGAAAATGGAATTGTTAAGTTCGGTGACATCGACCTTCGCTTATGTATTGCAAAAATGTTTCCTTGTGTTAGCAGGTCTGGAGAGTATGCACGCTAGCTGTCTGCTCGGGTGATAGGCCACTCCGAGACAATATTGGAGATCAGCGCGCCGATGTTCGTTTACTCCAAGTGTAGGATGTTTTATGAACCGCACAAACGTTGCGGACCCTCGTAACCCCTTCACAGAAGAAGATGCCATGGAGTGTGGCCATTTGGGTGTGCATTGTAAAAAGTGCGTGGTTGCCGGCCTGAATTCGAAAAGTGGAATGTTTTAGCAAAAAACAGCAACCAAGTGATCTGGGAAATAATCGAAACCCATAGAATATCAATTGAAATGAAAGACTTTATTCAAAAGAAAAAAGGGAATGGGTCATAGAGTCTTATGGGTGGGGCCCTTCGCGTCCAAGGCTCCACTGGCCACTGCCGCCCGCCGGACTTGATCCAGAAGTGCTAGTTGCACTCCCAGGTCCGAACTGGCAAGCTGTGCCTCCCACTGCTGCGTACTAAGTATAGAATTGAAAGAGAAATGTATCAGTGCGCTGACTGTGTTGCAATTTGCCGAGGAAAGTGCGTATTTATCTGCTAACCTATTTATGACCAGACGCACTTACCGCGCACATAAACCATTGCGTATAACGGTGACCAAGCCTTGCCTGTTTTTATGTTTTTCATGTATTTTTAATGCCTTTGACGATGCGTTCTAGCGTGTTTAAATGTCTGTCACAATAGTGAATCCATTGATAGTCAGCGCGACGTGTCGTTTTCCATGTGCCCGCACCTGTGTTTATGTCTTTAGCGCTCTTCCACCTGAATATGAATAACCAACTAGCCAATGCTTTCACGTAAATTAACCTCATATATAGCCATTTCTAACTCAATGTATATTTGGGGCACTATAGTTCGTACAGTGTTTTATTTGGGCCGAGGGACTCGGCGAAGACATAGCGGAGCCCACGATGATCACACGTACACGGTGATTAAGAGGAAAGTCATACGGCTGATGACAATGTAGAGACAAGGAACAAGTGCATGATACGCGATCTCTCGCTCTCTCTGGGTTGGTCAGACTAGCGTGAAGCTCCATACGAAGAGCAAATGATGAGTCACAGAAGCGCCTTGCTGCGCGCCGTGCGCAGTGCTTTCTCGCAGTTCAAGGCTCGAGTCTCGTGTTGCAAACGCAGCGCTGTCTGGGAGGAGGTTCGTATAGAACAATCAGTGGCTGCAGACACTGCAAAGAACGGAATGCATGGCGTATGAAACAATATAACTGACGTATTCGACTGCTGGATGTTGTTCAAAAAGTCTCGCCCAGTGACTGCCTAAACTAGAGTTCAGGTCTCTGAACTCTAGTTTAGGCAATCATACAACACAGCTGCCAGTTCAGCTGCCAGTTCGGACCTGGGAGTGCAACTAGCACTTCTGGATCAAGTCCGGCGGGCGGCGGTGGCCAGTGGAGCCCTGGTTGCGTAGGGCACCACCCATAAGACTCTATGACCTATTCCCTTTTTCCTTTTGAATAAAGTCTTTCATTCATTAATTCGTCCAATAACAGCCATGCCTGCATAGGTCATGATTAGGTACAATGTATTTGTTACACGTGAATGGTGAGAAGGTTCGCCACCACATTCACTCCAGCTAACGGTGAAAACGCTAACGATGAAACGCTAACGGTGAAAACGCTAACGCTATGAAAAAGCTAACGGTGCACATTCAACACGTTGACGTCCCTTCTTTTGTTAGTTGTTTGTTACCCTGTAAAAGCAAAATGATTAACTGTTTGACGCTGTCGGCTCGGCAACAGTAGTCATAAGGCAGTCTCATATATACCCCCATGGTACCCCATGTACACTTATGGTGCGTATCGTGTCACGCGTTACTGCCAGTCGCACATACTTCCAGGGAAGTAGCCGTAGAATGCTTACGCATTGAAAGGGCCATTATATTTTTTCGCTGTAAACTTGAAATTATCGAGGATTTGATGTCTAATGAAGCACCGCAATCGGCGGGCGCGCACTGATAAAGTAAGCTACATTTAAAAGCCGCCGTTCTTGCTCAAGGTATTTATGTATCGTCTACATTTCTAATAACTGATACGGGAAAACTTATTCTTGCTTATATATTTGGGAATAACTTTGTAATTATCTCATATTCTTTAAGCTAACACATGTATATTTAGGAAAAATTGGAGGACGCTTAAGCTTCGCCTTTAAGAGTAGAACGCGATAGCGTTATCGGGACCCGTTCGCATCGCAACGCGCGGCTGTAGGTCTGGTAGAAATGCTGGAAAAGGGGTTTGTGTTTGACTTTCCTCGTAGCAGAATTAGGTTTTCTAGTGCATTTCAATTACTTTCCGACGCCGATTGGTAAACAGTCCGACGGCGAATCCAACGCTGAATGGTAAAGTTGTACTTAACCATCTTCCTGACGGATTTCACTCCGAGAAATTCAATTTTTGTTCACCAAAACCTTGTACCACGTGGAGGGCCTGCGCGGTCGGGGTGGTTGGGGATTTTCTCCGCCACCCGCATCGCACGCCGGTTGCCGACGCCGGATTTTCTGTGACACGGGGCGCTTAACGCTGTCGCGTTAAAACAACTATGTATTTTACTTCTGGTCACGAATATTCCCGAAAGCTTCATATATATTTTATAAAGAAGCCCGCGAATACACGCAAAGTGCCTCGAGCGGCCAGTCGCTTCTTCTTCTTCTTTCTGGGGTTTTACGTGCCAAAACCAGTTCTGATTATGAGGCACGCCGTAGTGGAGGGCTTCGGATTAATTTTGACCACCTGGGGTTGTTTAACGTGAGCGGCCAGTCGCGCGCAAATTTTGCGTGTATTCGCAGGCTTCTCTCACGCTCGGAAAAACACTTTTATGTAGCACGTATTGAGCAACAGAAAGCTGTATCGGGAGTTTTTCATGTTGCTCTGAAATTTTCTCATTGACACTTTTCATCTAATTATCATATTTTAGAAGTTTATTATTATGTAATTAACCGGAAGGCAAAAACAAATAATGTGAGCATCTCCAAGCGACGGCAAACAGCATTACCTTGGTTCTGTACAGCTACGTGGCATTTGTATATTTTAAAATCTTGGTGCATGATAGTTGGGACACCCTGTATATATAGGGTGTCATTTTTCTTGCTGCACCAAATTTTTAAACATTACCGGTGGCATATAGCACAATTCTAACCCTTCATCTAAATTATTCGATGAGCAGGCCATTACTTCTACCAGAAATCAAAGTCCTTAATTGAATAATTAACATAATTAGACTAATTAACTTTTAAAGTAATTACTTTACGGCGCATATTTCAGTCTACGAATTATAGCCGGTGAGTCTGCAAGGCGTGTCTCCACTTGGAAGGAATTCTCAGGACTGCACCAGTTTCGACATAATTTTCGAAGTGTCCGACGAAATGCATTGGTGTTCCAGTTACATTGTCCTTCAATGCATCAAACTGCGTTTCCTAAAAAAAATAAAAAAAAAAAGAAACGTAGCTGGAACGCCAATGCATATTGTCGCACATTGAAGGTTAATATCGCGAAACTGCATGGTGTAGTCCAGAGAATTTATTCCAAGTAGTACGTATGATATACGCCTTGCGAACTCACTAGTATGGGGCCACCACATCACTAGCTTCAATTCGCATATTAACATTTGGGCCGTAAAATAATTAATTTAAAATTAATTAACGTAGTTATGTTAATTATTTAATAAAGCATTTTCATTTCTCGTGGGAGTAATGGCCGCCTCATCTAGTAATTTAAATCAAGGGTTAGAGTTAGAGGGTTAAATTTTTAAAAATTTCCCATGGGGACGGGATGCAAAAACGCCCTTGTATCATGCATTAGAGGCACGTTAAAGAATCCTGCGTGGTCAAAATTATCATCCAGAGTCCCCGGGACACAGCGGGGTGCCTCATTATCAGATCGCGATTTTGGCACTTAAGAGCTCCAGAATTTAATTTTAATTTTGCTTTTCTGTATAGCATCACCACTTGTTTTGCTACTTATTTCTTAAAATGACGACGTTATTCTCGCATCAAAAAATGCTCAGACCAGAGATCCTGCTTTTGTCGGGCTCGCGACGCGGTGGCAGTTTACGGTGTCGACTTAGCTACGTACAGCTGCCGTCAAACTTAATACGAATATAGAAGACATAATTCTACCGGTTTAACTTGAGCTAACACGGTTTGTATAAGGACTAAGGAGCAAACATTTAAGTGGGAGGCTGCAGCGTGCGGCGCAGCAAATAAGGATGCAACAGGGGCCGTGATGAAGCGCACGGGTCGCCGTTTCGATCGTTGGGAATGCGTCTGTTGGTACCTCCACCAAAACGTTACGCGAACGAAGGATTAGGAGCTGGAGACTATTTGCAAAGTATATTTACAAAGGATAACTGCAGCGCTGGCCATTTCAGCCGACAGATCGAGAGCCAGAAGCAGTTCGTCTTCTTCGTCGGGGCGCCCGCGCGCATCGTCCACAAGAGACACGCAGTATGCATGTAGCGTTATCCCCGGCGGCAGAAGCACCTTCCCGGTGCGTCTAAATATCGGTGGTAACAGGAGAGTAATACGGTTTGAGGCGTGCGACACGCACAACGTCAGTGGAATTCGGGGCAGGTCGAGGCACTGGTACTATAACTGGGGCGATTTCGTAAGTAACTGGAGTCAGGGCACGCAGCACCCGATATGGACCTGTGTACCGAGACAATATTAACAGCCGCATTTTTCGTTTGCACGAAGCAACATTTGTAAATAAAATAATTTGAAGTAAGACATAGCGAACGTTTTATCGCGAGCTGTAAGCGAAAAAAAAAAAAAATGCCCTCAAGCTTACATTTTTTCTTCGCATCATATGGATGAGACAGCCCTTTACATATACCTCTTTCTTATACATACACACGCTCCAAATTCGCTAGCTGACTTCACTCACGAAGAGTTTATATGCTCACCGAGCAACAAAATCAGCTGGCTCCCGACTTCCGTATAGCCAACAAGCATGAAGCGCTCCAGGCTTTTGCCACATGTCGTGCCTTGCGCTGTATACATGCAAGTATAGTTCTTGGCCTGCAGGCTGCGGCTTCTGCGCGCCTCGTGCAAGGAAGGCCAACAGGAAGTCAATGAGACTTTGCGTGTTTATAGACTTTGCGTGCGCATGTGTGTGTATGTGTGTGTGTGTTTTTGTGACAGCCGCGCCTGGGCGTCCACATTTTAAGTGTCGCCTCATTTTTCACCCTCCATCTGGAGCACGTACGCCGGGCGCATACGGTCAAACTGTAATCTGCGATTTTTTATTAACGTCAGCCTTGCTCTCTTTCCCTCGGCTACCGCAGTATACGCTCACCGTTAGGCAGCGCGTCAGTGGCCAGAGGAAGTAGCGCGCGTAACACTGTCGCGCGAACCTCAGACAACCCGGCCGAGCCCTCGCCGGCGAGCTCGTATACGTATATGAATGGCGGCGGTAAGCAGCGCAGGGCACGGAGTAGCACTTGACCCAGAGGGGGGTGCCCTGTCGTGTGCTACCCTCGACGACGACGACGACGACGATTAACGATGCGCGCCGCGAAGCGACCCCTCTCTACGGGCATTCCGCCGCAGACACAATGGCGACGGCCGCGCCATGAATAAGCAGTCGCGCCAGCCAACGGACGGGGCCCTGCGTTACCGTTCCCGAACAAAATATTGTTATTCGGTAGACGTTTTTATAAATAAAAAAAGTATGTATATATAGGAGCTGGACAGGCCATGTAATGCGTAGGGTAGATAACCGGTGCGCCGTTAAAGAATGGGTGCCAAGAGAGGGGAAGCGTAGTCGAGGACGGCAGAAAACTAGGTTGGATGATGAAATTAGGAAATTTGCTGGTGGAAATTGGAATCAGCTAGCGCAAGACAGGGGTAATTGGAGAACGCAGGAAGAGGTCTTCGTCCTGCAGTGGACATAAAAATAGGCTGCTGCTGCTGATGATATATAGTTTGGCACACCAATGTGATAACGCCTATCGAATATAAGTTTAAAATTTTATGCAGAAGCTGGTCGAGAACCGGCTTCACTGAGACAATAATTCGCGATGCGGTCGCAGGTTGCATGCGTATAGAGTATACATAATATAATCACTTGTCTTGTCTCACCTGCTCAACCAAATATTCCCGACTCTGGAGGTGCAATCTAGAGGTACGCTGTTTCAATGCTCTCGGAGCATTTTGGCTTGCGCGGGCACGCGATCTTTTCTACAGATGAAAAAGCTAGATGTCAACTTCATCGTATACATATCAGCATTCACCTGGAGCAGCATGCTAGGCCTGAAATGAAAACCTCTCCGGTTTTCATTTAAGAGTCTCTCTCTCTCTCTCTCTCTCATATTCACTGTTATAGTAAATGCCACCATTCTGGTTAGCGACCCATCTGCGTTGGTCAACCCCGACACTGTCAACGTCTTTTTTTTTTTTTTTTTGCTTGAAAAGGTTGCTTAGAACGGAAACCACAAAAACAGCTTTGAATAAATTGTGAAATACACACGGCTTCAGTATATAAAGGAGAAGCGCACCCTATTGCCTAAAACACATTTTTGGAAACTGAAGGTGAAATTAAATATGACGTAATGAAAGCTGCACGTCAAAAACAACAAACATCCCCCTTTATGTACCACACCAAGAGATTCTCGCAGCACATGGAACTCAAGGAAGTCAATTAAGCTCTTGGTCAAGAAGGAATAAGACACTTGAGACCAGCGTTTCACATAAACCATACCATTCTTCTGTCTACTTACCCAAGGGTCTCAGAGCTCGTGCACGTTCGTAGTTTGCAATCGCTGAAAGTAAATCGCCGTGGTAAAGACTCAGAGAGGCTTGATTAATTGATTATTTATTTATTTAATCAATTAATTGCCCGCGGCAAGCTTGCTCCGAAAAAAAAAAACTGCTGGTCTGATGATATTTCAGCAGATATACATGTATGGTGTAGCGAACAGTATACTGTGGGTGGAGTGGAGTGTTTGGGTGCTGTCGAAGCATCCAGCCTCTGCTCCGCGTGGTCTATTTCTGAACTGATGCCCTTCCTAGCCTTCCTTGGCAGTGTTTGGGGACATATATCGGCAACCGACTTACGCCTCTATTATCACTGTGTCACGTTTAGCACTGGACACGGTGAAATGCGGTGCTCGGCCGGAGCAGTTTCCGGCTTTTCTTTACAAGTACTGTGCACCTCCACCAGTATAACCACCTGTTCCTTCTTTTCTCTGCCTCGGCTTGTCATTTCGAAGCCATTATAAGCAACGAGTCACGGGTGTGTGTCGACAAGAAGAAAATCAATGTTGTGCCCCCCCCCCCCCCTCCTCCTCCCCAACTTTCTTAAAACAAATGTCATTATTCTTTTGCGGACGTGATATCCCTCGCTCTATTGCGTGACTCTGTATAGTGTTGGATGTGTTACACGATATTCTGTCACCTCGATAGTATTGCATTCGCACTATCTGTCACTGGTTAATAAAGTTTTTCCATCCATCCATCCATCCATCTGTCGCTGGAAATGTAAAGCAACTGCGTTAGACGCATATCGGCGCAAAGCTTTATGCATGGGGCGCTGTATTAGGCAGCGGTCCAGTAATCGCTGTGTGGCTTCATGGATACCGCCATAGGTGCGATCTATACAGCTCGTCACACTTTGTCGCTTGTTTACAGGCTGGCTCTATAGGACGCCGTGATAGCTACAAATGGTGCTTGCAGCGTTCGTCTGTTGGTTGGCGCTGTCGATGTCACGCGATACCATCGAATTAAAAAAGAAAAAAAAAAAAACGTCGTCTTTAAGAAGGGACCCTATCCTCATGCCGCGCGTGTTGAAATCGCGTCGCAGTTTATGGCGATGTAAGCCCTGCGGTTTGTGCTGACTCTCTGTCAGCATGCTATCATCGAGCTTTGGTTCGGTAGCAAGCGCTTCTTTCATAACGTGCCTTCGCGCTCCTCGGAACAGAACGTTTCCTATTACTCACCGCCCCTGGAATTTACGCGCTCTCCCTTTCTCTTATCGAATCGCTGGCTCTCGATCCGCACCGAGGCTTCTCCGCGCGCCCCTCACACACTTCGGCGCACCGCGGCTTTCGACGCGGAACGCTCACCCTGAAAACGAGCGTCTAGAGCGCGAGCAACTAATGAAGGGCGTTCCGTTCTCTCCGACTGTTGTGTGCTGTGCGTAGCGGGTTTGCGGGGCGATGGCTGAGCCTTTAATCAAGCGGCTTATCACCGCGCCGGATCGAAATGAGCCGCACGCAGCGCAAACATTCCTGCGCCCTCGCGAGCACAGCCCAAGCGTGCCGCATTCCGCCCGCGCCGCGGTCGAGAGAGCGCGCGCACGCATCACTGCCGGGCGCCACCTCGCCCTCCTCCGCTCGATCGGCGCTAATTGCCGTGCGCGTACGGGCGACGCATGAATGTGGAGCGGTGCGGCTTTGTCACCGCGCTCTCCGTCAGCTCGGCACGACGCCACGGGGGTGTGTGCGCGCGGAGCAAGAGTCGCCGCGCGCCGTCCGGACACCGCGTCCCCGATCGAAAGTCACAGAGAAGCCGCACCAGTATAAAGGGCCCGCACAGCCGAGTGAAATTCGTTGGGCTCGTTTAGAACGTATATCATCTACGTACTATACGTAAGGTAGCTTCGGCGGTGTGTGATCTGATTAGGTACGCTCGGCTGGGGCTCATTAACACCTGCGGTTTGGAGGGCATCGAATCGCTTCACGGATCCTTACAAATAGACGCAGTGCAGCATTGGATCCGCATCGACGTCACTCCAGCAGCGCCGAAAATGAGGTGCGCATGGTGAAGTTTCATGCTATGAAGATACCCGCGATTCAAGCTAATCCTGCGCGACACAGCCATACAGGTACGCACACTTGGACCACACGCCGGCCATCAGGGTCTACTGTTCGATGGCTCAAATTATCCGTGATTCACGTACTATATATAGACATCCAAAGGTCAAACCGAATTAGTCGACCACCTAGCACTCAAATGAAATTCTGAACGTCCGCGCATGCTTTAGTGCATGGAGAAACGACGTTCCGTGCAAGCCCTCGCAACTGCGACGGCCGCTTGCAAAGAACGCCGAAAAAAAGAAGGCAAGGACCCATGAGTGTCGGGGGCGCTGCGCCAATAAACTGGTCTGGTTTTCAGGCACAGCCTAGCAGTCAAAGTGTGCTCGCTTACGAGGAAATAAATGTTCTTCCGAAGACGATGCTCTCCTGCCCTCCATAGATAAGCGATATGCGGCAGTTCTTTGCTGGATAACCGCGAGGCAAAGTTAATGGTTGGTTTCTTGGCGAGGTTTAACTATTGATTTAACGTCCAAAAACAACCCACAAGGACAATAATAAGCGCACTAGTGGAGAGCTTCGGATAAATTTTTACCACCTGGGGTTTCTTACAGTGTGCACCCTAAAGCGGTGCATGAGCACTTTTTTAGCATTGCTTTCCCATCGGAACGCGGTGGTCAGGAACCGAACCCGCGACCTCGTGCTCAGCTACAGAACGCCATAGCCATTGAATCCCCGCGCTGGCTTCGAGGTGACGCGAATATACGTCAGACGTAAGCTACGTGATCAGGGAGGAGTCAAGCATGTAGGCTACATCGAGTTTCTTCGAACAAACTAGCGAACGAGTTCGTTGAGAATTTCTTCAGGAAAAAAAAAAGTCAAGTAATTTGATTTGAAACCCACCCTTGCATCGCAGAGATGTTATGACACATTTGATCAACTTCGCTGCGATCGAACGGAGAACACAGCTTCGACGATGGCGAGAATCCATCAGAGGAAGCAAGGCGATGGGACAGCGAGTAGCACGACTGTATGTAGTTCGAATAAGTCACTTAAAAAAAAAGAAAAACAAAAGCAACGCCGCTGTCGTTTCAGCTGTTCAAGTGAAGTCGTCGTGACGGCCCGCGGTGAGCGTAAAAAAAAAAAAAAAAAAAAAAAAAAAAGCAGATTACGCCATACAGCAAGTTGATGGCACGTGATTGATAGAAGCAAACGCTTTTACACTTCCACAATGTGAAAGAAGCACTTCGGACACACGCGGAGGCAAATCGAGGCTGAGTAATGAGTTTGGCGTGAACGAGACAGGACGGCAGTCATTGTTACAGACGGCCTCAGGCTCGCAGTGAATGACAGCCGGAACATTTATATGTCCGCAAATTGTTCCGAGTGAATGCAGTCGATGGCCTTGAAGAGACCGGACGTTTACCCTTGAGGAATGCAAAGAATACGGCGAAGCGGCACTGGCAAGACGAATGCTGCCGTGGTAACTAAAAGGTTAGAATCAGAATCATGCCACTTTATTGAGTTATCAAAGTGCAATACATAAATAAGGGCAGAGAAGGAGGTCCCCGAGTCCGAAGCTGTAAGGGGACCTCCTGTCAGGTAGTACACAAAACAAATAGCATTATTATTAAGGAGCAGGGTAGAGAAAAGAAAAAAAAAAAACAATCGTAATAATGAAAAATAACTGTGATTGTGCAAAATTAATTATACAAAATGGCACCGATAAAACAAGAATGGTATTACAAAATAATATAGACTATTGTACATAGGAATAATACAAAAATGAACAAAGAGTAATACAGAATAGGAGTAACTTCTAGCAGTATACAGTATAATGTAGCACACCTATGAATCTAGTAGATACATCTTGCTACAAGAAACTTAATAAACAATATGTTCTATGTAAACAAATTTTATCTATCTATTAAATAAGTAAGTACTTTCTTTTTAAAATGAGGTAATCTACAGGATTGTTTATTATGCGTCGGTTGTTACCATCACTAGTTACCGCTGAGTGGACGGAATACCTATCTTAAAGTAATGATTATAACAAAAAGAAAGCTTTCTGTCGGTGGAACTTGCATTACGAATTTCTAAATAATATAGCATGAACATTTGGCTAAAAAATTACACCAACAACAGTGAGGAATATACATATATCAGTTATCTCTCGTCTTCCTATTTTCCCCTCAAAGCAGTACTTTATTGCAGACAGAACCGTTGCAATTCATGAAGCAATACCAAGCTCCCCCCCCCCCCCCCCCTCCCCCATTTATTTCTCGTTTTATTGCGTGGAAGTACCTATTGTTTACAGAGGCATACACGTGTCGGTGCTGTGGTCAAGCAGTAACGACACTGGCCTCCAAAACGAAAGAATTAGGTTAGGATACCTTTAGCAAGTGGGTTCGTGCTTTCTGTAGTGGATTCGATAAATACACTCATTCGGTAAACACTTATTAGCTTTAAGTTTTGGGGGCTGGATGGTGTTCCTCGACAAGCGGATTAAACGTTTCCTTGAAGCTGAACTTTATCAGAAAACTCCGAGAAAGGCGACACGCCTGGCGGTAATGCAATTCGTTGGTACGTTCACAAAATGTTAAATTCTCGATTTCATTCCACGTTCTTACTTGTCATATCATGACGTGATGCGAACTGTGCTCGGATGACATCCCCAGTAGGTGTATGATTAGGAATGCACTCCTATTTGGAAATTTTAAAGAAACTTGAGAGAGAAAATATCGGGCACAAACGCTTTCTATCTTGCCATCAATACACATATCTATCTATCTATCTATCTATCTATCTATCTATCTATCTATCTATCTATCTATCTATCTATCTATCTATCTATCTATCTATCTATCTATCTATCTATCTATCTATCTATCTATCTATCTATCTATCTATCTATCTATCTATCTATCTATCTATCTATCTATCTATCTATCTATCTATCTATCTATCTATCTATCTATCTATCTATCTATCTCACACAAACAAAAAAAGCCGAGAAAAAAAAAACCGATTATCGCACGTGCCAACGTTCAACCGAAATGTCTGGCGCTATAGCGCACTGATCTGGGTTTTTCGATGTTGCGGCACCTGCACCGGACCGGTATACATACTCTTGTACTGTATAGTGTCGGAAGGACTTCAAGCGTAGCACAAAGCTTGGGGTCAGGCTGAATAGCACTTTTCAGTTTACTGTTTCTTTTTTATACTTCGTCGACGTCAAGGATAACAGAGGTCATTCCGTTCCAGAAGAGTCCCTACACAGATCATTGAGCACCGTTTCACTTTCCAGGACCGTGGCGCGCAATTTTCGTACACAAACGACGTGCCAGGTCGGCAAGTGCCTTTTGAGTCGACGCCAACGCGCGACACGGCCCTACCTTTTCACTTGCAAACGGCTATGCCGTGAATACGCGCCCGCTGCAGGCGAGGCTGAGGAGCGAAGACAACGGAAATGCTTTTGCTCTGTTTCTTTTTTTTTTTTTTTTTTTGCACGGTTTCATAAGTGGGAACGGTAACGTGAAAAGGAAAAAAAATAAGTAACGAAGAAAGGAAGAGGATAGAAATGATGCCTAAGGAAGGTTGAGGAGATCGGCCTGGAAGAGGTACATCGACCCTGTTTTTTGGCGTTGCGCATCCAAAAAGAAGATCGACACTCCGGATGCGGCCGGCCACCCAGTCACGCGCCAATGGTCAGACCAAGAACCCATTGGCGAGGACCGCGCCGCCTCCGCCGAGCTCTCGTTTTCAGCTTCTTCCAATGGCTGCGCAGGATAAATGACTCTTCGACGCCGCATTCCCTCACCGCTGACGTTGCAGTGCACAGCGTATAGCGATAGACTGCGAACGAACACAAGACCCTTAAAACAACCGGCCGCGCGAATGATCACAATGGCGCTGCTGTATGACAGTGCATTGTAATAATAAAAAAGGATTTAAAAAACTGGTCTATAATCCACGTTGTGAAGGTGGTCGGCAAGCGAAGCTGTGGTATCACCTGACCCGATAGACCGATGTGACGTAGCCTTGAACGATTGAGCAATGCACTCCATGAAATTATTGACAGCAAGACAATTAAATGCACTGTACCAAAGCGGTTCCTGCCCAAAGCAGGCAACGTACGCACAGTTAAGACGCTGCTCTTCAGGCGTCCTAACTGTGCCTAGTTTGCTTTGTGCAGGAACCACTGCGTACTGCCTAGCCTGAGCACGATCGACGCCGCTGTGCATATTGACGTTGCTGTTCCTGCCGCCGCTCATCGTGTTCACGCTGCTCTTCGGGGGTCCTAACTATGCGTGGCTTTCCCATTTCGCTATCACATCACAAATAAAATCAGTTGCTAGGCGGCTTCTTCTTTTACATATGAAAGTGTAGTGACGTCACTCCCTGCTTCGTATGGCGTACAGTTGTCGCTTCTCAGCAACTGCAGCTTCTGCAACCGTCGTCTTTGCGGAAAACGCATGCGGTGAACGCTACGTTCTTCGCATTGTTGGAACGCGCCTTATCATCTATCATGTGGTTTTGACACTTGTTTTGTGCTTTTCTTTGTTGCAACGAATACTGGGGTGTGTCTTGCATGCGTAATTCCAATGGAGATAGGCACTTTTCACTTCAATTCGTGGAATGGTTTTCCCGTCGACTGTTCTGTCGACGGAGACGAAGATAACCAGGATCTTAGTCATATGCAGCTTCGCTCTAAAAAAAACACGCAGCTTCAGCATGTGCATGGGGGTGCACATTAAGCCACAGCTTGATTTATAGTGCATCGCAATGTGTTTTGCTGCCGGAATCCCGCAGTGGCTGCTAGATTTCTTTAACACATATCAAGACAATCTTTTCTCGTTAGGTAAAAGAAACATTTTCGTGGCCGAATAGTTCTTTTCAATTCTCAACGATGAAGACGACGTGTCCGCATGCGATCTGCCGCATGCAACTATAGTCGTTCTAGCAACCACGTCCAACACGTTAAATACCAGGTTTCAAGAATCGGAGCAGCGCACAAGCTGAGCATCAGCAACCACGATGGACGGGGACAAGGAACTTGGCCATGTGCACGTATTTTTTCTGGAAGAGTTAGGACCAATGCAGTACTCGGGAAGTATCCTGCATATTTTAAATCACGTATCACGAATGCGGCAGCTTAAGAAACGAATGTCTTCAACTTCTAGTATAATCGCTGCCGGCCAACCGACAGATGGCAACTTCCAGCACGTATACCCTAAAGTAAACCCGACCCCCGTTAGATGCCTGATCAGTGCACGCGATTGGGCCGCTTATACATTATAATAGAAGCGGCATATGGCGGAAATAATGCCAGGAGGTATACGTCCGAATTGACGTGGGCTATCAGAGACGCCGTAATGAGGGGACGGTGTTTTGATGGACGTCCGGCTTTATTTCGACGGCCTTGGATTGTTCTGCGCGGAAACCTCAGTCTACGCACGGACACTGCATTCCGACCCCATCGGAAAGCGGCCACCGCGGACAACTCGTGACTTCGTGTTGAGCAGCACATCGCTCTAGTCATTGAGTCACCGTGGCGCGTGTACACACACACACACACACACACACACACACACACACACACACACACACACACACACACACACACACACACACACACACACACACACACACACACACACACACACACACACACACACACACACACATATATATATATATATATATATATATATATATATATATATATATATATATATATATATATATATATAAATTACAAGGAAGAATACTACAAGGTGTAATGAACATGGATCCGAGGCTAATCGGAAAACGTGATCACCTGAAAAGTCGGTGAACGCGGCTCCAAGAAATCGAAATTGCAGCGTGTCTCATTTCCCAGACAAGTACTCGAGAACGAATGGGACAGGACGTCTCCAACCGCGGCGGTCGCGTCTGTCGGGCGTGGCGCTTCGCAGAGGCGCGCGTCATTATTATGTACTATGTATCGCACGAGGACTCGTATGATGATCGTTCCTGCACTGATCGGCAGGGCCGATATAACCGCAGTTATACCACGTTGTATTTTGACATAATCGCGGGCCGCTTTCGCCCCGCGATTCTACTCGTCACCTCCTTCATTGGTTGCCGTTGCCGTCTTCGACGCAGCGCGGTTCTGCGGTCGAGGTCCGATGTTGCCACAGGGCCGCACTTCCTCGAGACTGGTGGACCGTTACGCGCCTCGGAAAGCTCGAAAATTGTCCCTGCTGTCCGCGACACGCGCGGTAGCAAAAAGCAAGCGACCTCCTCTCGTCGGACAGCAAACGAACACGAAAAGAAAAAAAAGAAAGAGAGAGCAAAAACAAGAACTGGCTTCAGTGGTTGTTAACGCCACGCGTGCCGATAAGCGGAGACGACAAAACTGTGGATCGGAAGAGAGACAATGGCGCGAAAAGAAAAATACATAAATGTGCTCCGCCACGCCAATGTCGACGACGCTCTTTTTTTTTTTTTTTTTCTTGCGACGCAGACTTCAACGTTCCTCCACGCGCGGCTTCCATTGTGAGCAACGCGCGGTTGTGGTGGCTTTTGATGCTATCGTCCGAGCGAGGCGGCGTCCCAAAGCACTGCTGCCGGTGGAACACATTTGGAACTCTGTACGCGCGCGATCGCAACTCCCGCTTCTTCGTTTAAAAACAGGGCCACCTGCTTTTTGTTCAGAGGCCGGCGCGCGATTGGCGCAGCAACCTTCACGACTCCACCACGCGAGCTGCACATAACACTAACGGCATGACGGCGATAAAGTTTTCGCGGCTTTCCTTCAGTCCCTTGAGAATGCTCGACCACATGACGCAGACATACCTCCATACACGCCGTATACCTGGTGCGAAAGAATTCTTTTCTTTTTTTCGCAGAGTATAGTTTACGAAACAAAGGTTCAGGACGGAGAAAGTTTGTGTTACTCGCGTGCACAAGTGTTGCACGAGAAAGGCGCTTATGCGCTTTGTTTTTCCACGCGCAGTGCAAGCAGAGTCGAATGTGCAATTGGAACAAGGAACGAGCTATCAAATCGCATGGGTGACCTGTCACCAAACGGAAATAAACTGCGAGGCTTACATATAGTGACCTCATCGAAGCCCTAAGCTCTCTCCGTCTTCACACAATATCATGCAATTGATGGTTGAATTTCCGAAGCTGTTGTTATATGGCAACAGATAATTGTCGGCTGGCGAATTGATTTTAGTATTGTTGGCCAGAGTAATTCAACATATAGGGGTTTGTCGTAGTGATTGACGATAGCGATTGGTTAAGTGATTTGAAGCAGTGGTTGGCGGGGGTGGCGCGACTAATCACGAATCGTCACAGGCAAGCAGACGAGTTTCGTAACACCCTGATTTATCTGGAGCTATATAGCTCCATATCTTCTCTTACATGACACGCATTTATTGGGCAATGGGTACAGCGATGAATTGACAATGAGATGAGCTTACATCAACTCCCTAAAATTTCGTGGCGGAACGGGTCCATCTCATTGGGCGAGCATTGTGTTCCGTTCACGTTTTGTTCAACTTGTATGCCGCATTTTATTGCACACCCGCCGCGGTGGCTTAGCGGCTGTGGTGTTGCGCTGCTAAGCAGTGTATAGGTCGCGGGATCGAATCCTGGCTGCGGCAGCCGCATTTCGATGGGGCAAAATGCAACAACGCCCGTGTCCCGTTCAGTGTGGGCAGGGGAAAGATCCCCTGGAGCTCAAAATTAATCCCGAGTCCGCCACTACGGCGTGCCTCATAATCAAATCGTGGTTTTGGCACGCAAAAAAAACCCCCAGAATTCATTCATTTTATTGCACCCGGTGGCAACAACGCAAGCTCATGTGTATCGGGTGCAACGACTAACGGGGTGTGTGCTGTTAATTTTTCTGACGCGGCTATTATGTAGATTTTCTATATCGTTTGCGCATTGGCAAGATCGGTGCTATAGGCTAAAACACGCAAACTTGTGGCATGACCCGCCGGGTGATGACGAGAGACTGATTGTGAAACAATATATGCGCAATTGCGACATACAACTGATGTCACTGTTACATGTAAGCTAGAAATTTATGGCGTTCTTTCGTCACCGCCGCAGCCTGATTGTACCATTGGTAGAGGACTGCTTCTACCGGTAAAGTTCCAGCCATTATATTGGTTAACGAAAAATAACGGCTCTCTCAGCCCGTTTTGTTTCGTCAACTAGCTGAAAGTCAACGTGAAAGCAGCGACGTAATTGTAACTTCACCAGCCATCGTTCTAATGAAGCCTCTTTCATGGCGAGGATAACTTCGTCGTAAAGGAAGCAGCAACTTCACCTACTGCGCGTTCTTATACGAGCGACCAGTCTACGATTCAGACGACCTTGACGTGTTCGAAGCGTACGAATTTTAATGGCCCCCCACTCCGGATATGTGCAAATGTTTTTCGCATCAGTGCGCCTCTCAGCTTAAATTAACTTACGGATGGTTGCTGTGCGCCGCCGAGCAAACGAAACCTGTAGAGGAGGTCACTTGCCTCTTCCAGCCCCCAACCTCGTTTTTTTTTCTTTCTTCTTTTATTCATACGTGTCGAAGTGCCCGAACGCGTTTCCTGCAAGCTGCACTAGAGGCAACAGCCAAAATAAACGACCGCTGCGTCATTGAAGCGACGTGTGTCAAGCGGACAATGCTTGGCGCTTATGTTATAGTAATAAAGATCTACCTATATATACGTATAGTGTTCACGCGATATATATATATATATATATATATATATATATATATATATATATATATATATAGTTTAGCTCACCTTCCGCTGACATGAGCTCAAACGATACAATAGAACGCACGCGGTTCCACCACACGTTGTCACTGGCCTCGTAGAACACGAATAAGGAGACGTTCGTTGTTTTAAAAGTAAACCAGGCACGCATCTTTACATTGCTAAGAGTAACTAAAAAAACAAAAACAAAAACAGAGTTTTGAAAACCATGCTTTGGTTTGCGCACGCGTGATATAGCAGCCTAAAGACATAACGGTCTTTCATTTATGTACGTACCTTTACAGAGAACACGCACTGCGGGTAGCCAAGCTTGTTAAGTGTCGTCCCCGGCTCGCGACGCTATAGTCATGTTAAATACGCTTCTTTGAGCAGCGCATGCTTTACGGACGCTCACGGAAATAATGAGAGCGGCCGCGTATAGCTACTGAATTCTTCCGGGTGTGGTTCAAATTCTTTTGTGCCTTTCCTCGTTTCGCCCCCGAGTGGGATTTATGTTACGGTCCTAAACTAAAGCGAGTCGAAGGAAAGAAAAAGACCGAAGAAAGGGAAGCAAAGGCCGTTGGCAGGCTGGAGAACAGACGAATCTGTTGTTTACAAGAAAGAGGGCGCCAAGCTGGCGCGAGGCCCGCAAGGAAGAACAAGGCTTCCGAAGACGTTCTGCATCGTGAACACGCACATGGCCGCGCCACGCCTGCGAAAATCCATTGTTGGGAGACGACCGGGAGGAAAACGCATAACACGCGCGCGCGCGCGCGCACGCATTCACGGACAGCAAAAAACGCGAGCTGCTGCTCGGAGAAAAATACAGGAAAAGTGATAGCGCTGCGGCAGAACTATACGCGGACGGAAAGAATGCGTCATTATATCACACGCCAGCGCGCGCGAGCCAGTTCGCGTATATGCCCTGGTATACATGGCGGGCGCATTCGACGCCCGGGCCATTTGGAGAAGCCGCCTTGAGATCGCCAGCGGAGGCGTCATTAAACGTCGCGAGCACCCGATTTCCCTTACAAGCGCCCGGTTACACCGGCAAGAAAAAAAGCAGGGAAAGGAAAGAAAGAAAGCGAGAAGGCAGGACGAACGGTAAATGGTAATGGTCGCATGCGAACATATGCGAACACCTGAAACAATATGTTTTCACTCTCCGCAGCCCTTTACCGATGTCTCGCGTATACATTCTCCACCGCTGTTTTCGAACGCTTAAGGACGCTTATAAGGACGTTGTGAGAGCAGCGAACCCCATACATGCCCTACGGTATATACTAAAGCGACTATATATCCTCGCGCGGTAAGGGAACGCCCTGCGAGATGCTGAAACAGTGAACTAGAATGATATATCCGCGCCGTATAGCGGTCCGCGGAGCCAAGTGTTGACGAAAGCGCGGCCGTGCGTCCCTTAGATGTATATGTGCACCGGCGTACATACGCCATAGCCGCCGATCGAAATGGCCTGCTGCTGCACTGTCATGTATATTAGCGCAAAGTGGGCGCCTTGTATACGAGCGTCGGGTCATGCATCGTTGCGCGAGACCTCCGATGGGAGTAGAGAATTCTGAATCGACACAAGGTCCTCTCTAAACGCCTTCACATGCTGAGGTGGGACCCGTTGACAGTAAGAGCAGCATGCCTGATCCCCCCCCCCCCCTTTTTATTATTATTTTATCATGCACTCACTCTCCTTCGCCTTAATTGCGATTGTCCGATTCAAAAACGTGACGGGCTGCGACGATCGTGATGCACCAGCATCAGATGAGAACAACCTCAATGTGAATGTTTACTCCAACCAAGACCGCACGAAACAGTGCAAGACCTACAGCGCATAATATTCCACAAGCTATCGCTCCACCACTTCGCATTATGGTTGCAATTGCAACTTTTTTTTTTTTTTTTTGCGAATACCGGCCTTTGCACACTCTACAGTTGAACGAAGAAGGGCGTACAAGCATGAAACATTCGGTAAATAGACGAATGCAATTGAATGCGCTGACTCCGGAGAAAAACGCCTGATAAAATCTGCAGCAAGTCAAATTTTCGTGTGAATCCTCGCCGTTACTTGTTATTAGGTGCGTATTATGTTTTTAATTAGAGCTCTTTTGTACGATATGCATTGTTTTTTATCCCTGTAACTAACTAAATGTGTCGCTTACTCAATGCGTGTTTCCGATCGCGTCGTTTTGCTATATGGTCTTTCGGGCGATATATATATATATATATATATATATATATATATATATATAAAGTTAGCCGATATCAATGCCCTTGCACCGCGGTTACGTTCATGTAAATAAACAAAAACAGAGAGATAAAACACAGCCGTGAGAAATGGCTGATGTTCGCTATATACTGTTTTTTCAGACAGATCAAGATGTTGTGCCTAAAACTAAGGAACAGACCTAAGAAACGTCCACCTCAGCACTCGACTGAGAAGTACAGCCTATACATTTCCTTGATAAATATCGAGAATAAATTCCATACACACATAATATACAACACATACACACACGCACGCACACACACACTACATGCAGAACTGTTTCTGTGGGTGCTGTCACGCAGCTCCTGCAAACGGTCAAGCGTCCTAATAATATTACAAAGCCAAATATCGCAGATATTGTGGATATTAAATATCCTCTTCAGGTGGTTTTTCGACGGCACCATTGAATGTCGCCTTCCTTAATGCAAAAAAAAAAAAAAAAAAAAGCATTCGTAAGGTGCGTTTTTCAGATCATGTCCTTTTACGTGCTTGTCAAAGCGTATATCGGACATTTCCTTTTGCACAGAGAACACAAATGGTCACACAATTCCGGCGAGCCAACAGAACCTGCTGTTGCGTTTATGCCTCTATACGAAATGCAGCACAATACAGCTCTGCTTTTCTGCGCACAGATATGTCGAATGCTTCTTTTGTTAGCACTTCATCTAACGGAGTGTTCCAACTCTAAATAACATACGCGCGGCACTAGGAGCTTACGGTAACCTTTTGGTCCCATTCGCAACGGTGGAATTGAACAACGAGGTGCTGCGACAGAGGCAGAGTAGACCACCGCGCAGGCGTAGACCACCGAACCAACTCTCCAGCGATACCACGAAGCACGGTCGCCCATGCAAGCATAGAGATGCGTGTGCGCAGTTATTGGTCAAGTGGAAGCCGGCGAGGCATGGCCACCATTACCAAGTTAAGCAGAAATAGGGAAATTACACGCTCCTGCTGCACGCATGAGGACCCGATGCGAGACTCCAGAGAGGCGCTCGTCCGACGCGCACACGAATGGTATATACGCGACTGTCCAGGAAGCTCTCGGCGCGTCGTCGGGGCCGTGCGCCCACTTCTCAGCGCTGTCCACACCTAGGAATATCGCGTTTGTCAAATGAAGACGTTGCGGATGTCGAGCGCTGCAAGGTATGCCACCCGCGCAGCTCTTAATATGTACACTACAGAAGATGACGCTGGTGACTGAGTAGCCCGACCAGCGTGCTTTGCCCCCTGGCAAGCCACACGCGGCCTTCAAGGCACCTTAGACAAGCAGCAGCCAAGGTGCCGTTGCAGCTTCAGTGCTGTGAATAGAATTCGCCAACAGCAATATTAGTGGCCCAACGCTTGTGGCATTCTATACAGCTGAGCACGTAGTCATCGGTTCGAATATTGGTTGTGTCGGTTGCCCTTTGATAAAGCGAAATTTTAAAGCTTCCTGGTGCTAAAAGGAACGTGTCCGTGCTCGTTTAGGAGTTCTCCAAATATAATTGGAGCTCCCCAATGCGGTGTTGCTCATAGTACAGCTAGGAGTGTAGATTTGTGACGTAAGAATCCGGCAACTGTCGAGTTTGAGAAAGACGAGACGACGAATATTTCTGGATTTTCACTATATTGTTCACCCCATGCCGGTGAGGTGGTATAGCTGTGTTCTGGAAAGAGAGAGTTTAATTGGAAGAAAGCCGACAGATCGGCCTGACGTGAATCAAGCCCTGAGCTGTATACTATAGTTCTGGGAGGACGAAAAGTGGAGGAGAAGAAGGATGATGACGGACAGTTTAGAGTAAAAGACGACAGTGCAAGATATACAGTATAGTATATAGTTGCGCTATGGGAGTTGGTATTCTTCCTAATATATTCCGTCTAGTCCACTTTAGCGCCAGAATTAAACTATATCCTTCGATTTACAATAAGTGCTACATTACAGTGTATGTTTCATTAGCTTATTCATAACGGTTTACTTCTGCCTCCAATTTGCTAGAAAAAAAAAGGTAACTATATCGCGTAATTCTTCTTAATTGTCTCAAAAGTGCGACTCATTGCTTGACTTTGTTTTGTTCACTTTACTGCGTAAGTTAACTGATATCGAGAACTGCTGCAGGAATATATCTTAGATCCGTGTCTTACAAATGTAGAAACTGCAGCAGTGTCACCTAGGGAAGCCTGACACGTATCACATCCCCCTTCTTCTTCCCCACAATGCTGAACATCTTTTTGCTAATAGCAATGCAACGCAACCACCGCGGATAAACGATCTAGCAAAGCGTTGTGGTTATAACTTTTCTCGCGGAGAATATGTAGGTCTGCACCCCCCTTCGAAAGAACTAGACTGGTCTTCTGTACTTAAACTAAGTGACGCTGGCAATCATGCAGGTCAGTTGCTTTCCCAAAATTTCTACAAGAGGTATACATACGTGTGGTGACATGTTGCTGACAGGTGCATGGCGCGATGTCACAAGCTACAGACACTCAGCGACGTAGAACACACCGTTTCAAGAACGACTACTTACTTTCGCTACGAAGGTCCATATTGCTCTCGCCGAGCGAAAATTGAACTCGATACGTTGCAGTCGCGGGCCTTGCAGCCGCTTTCCTATGTGGGCGTAATGCAGAAATTTACGCTGGTGTACCGTGCTGTTGGTGCACGTTAATGAGCCCACGGTAAGAACTTATCCGTAGTTTCCCACTATATAGTTCCCCCTCTCATAAACCCTCTGTTGCTTTGGGATCGTAAACTCTATCAATCAAATACAATCCTCAAATATATCCGAAAAGGCAACGTGGCCTCCTTTCGATAATCTCATCGCGCACTACACATGTACACTCCTTTCCGGTCGCAGCCAGCGTACCGTAGCGGACCGGTAAACCGCCGCCGCCATTTCTTGCACGCGTTGTTCGGCTGCGGTGACGTATACCGACCCCGAGCTCGGCGGGGACTGTTATTACACGCAGGCTAGCGGAAAAAGCGCCGCGTCGCGCTCTCTCTGTCGCGGCCTAGTGCATCACGAGGCGGCAATTAGGCCCGTCTTTTGGGCAGGCCAAACTAACGGGCCGCTCGGCCAGAGGGGCTCTCGCGCGCGATACACCGGCGCCAGTGGGTGGGGGCAAGGTTGTCCCCTCGGTGCCCCGCTGCTGATGAATCGTGTAGCGCCTGGCTAACGGCCGCGACGACGAGCGCGATGACGAAGGCTGCGTGCGGCGCGGGCCCGTGCACGAGCCGCGATGCGCGAGCTCCACGCCGCTCCGCTCGAGCGGCCGAGACAGCACGCGTCATCGCTGCAGCCCAGGAACAACGATGGTTCGGAGGTGGGCGGAAGAGAGAAAAAAAAAAATGATTGCCCGCGCCCCAATCTCCGTTGTCAGTCACGCTGGCCTTGAGAGGGTTCCAGCGAACGCTCGAGAAACAGCCCATCAAAATGTCGGTGCGGCCGCGCGCGCGGCGCGTGTAATCCGCCTCGCGTGCAAAGCCAGTCAATAAGTTGTCGTTCGCCGGTGTTTATCTTGTAATGCGTAGAATAGCGGCACGCTGAAAGATTGCTTGCCGCGTGAGGCACGCGCATGTAGCAGCGCGACTTTCGCGCGCGGGCTCTGGAACGGCGACATTTTAACCCCCGCGGCACGCGTGCCTTTGTTTTCGAGAAATGCGGGCAAGGCGCCGCGTGGTGAAACCGCGACAGGACAGAATGGGCTGTGACACAGGGCAACCTTGAGGCGTGAACGCGGGTTCACGGAAGAGACAGCTGTCTCGTTTCGGTCAAAAATCTTGGGGCGGTTACTCCACAGTATACAGCTATATGTATTGGTGAAACAGTCTGCCATGTACGAATTCTATACGGAGGAGGCTTTTGTGGACTAATGCATTGTTCGTTATGCTGACAAAAGCTCGGCGAGATAAATTAGACGGCTTCTCCTTTTATGTAATCACCGTTTTCATCGTTTCTTGCGGAACATGAGAATGATGGGCTTACATATGTACTCCGTCTGACTAACTCCGTGCAGAGCAACGAAAGCTATGGGTCGCGCCGGCCATTCAGAAAAGAGAACCAGAAGAAACATGGCTCCTCCTTTGTGCGCCTCTGATCGTCTTCCACGCGACGCCGACTGATTGGAAGCGTCACGGAAAGATGAGTAGCGCAGAATGGCCGACCCTTCCTCCCTTCTCTGCATAGCGTGCAGCTGGATCTCGTTGCTGATTAGCTGACAGGTACCTCTTTAGCCTTCGCTTCATTGTACGCAGTTGGTGAGACGTAGTATATACGTCTGTAAAGTCGTTCACAGCATATACGGAGACGTTCGTAATCCTATAGTCTCTCCGGATACTACGCTGTATAGCTTAATCTCCGAAGAACAGCCCGCCTCCGCTCACATCATGCACGCCACGCAACCTTGTTCTAGAAAGAGGTGAAATGAGAACGTGAGCATCTGTTATTTCCCTGTCATCTTCATTAATCACCACAGTGCCTCCGCGGTGAGAGCGCCCACACTTTTTGGCCTTAAACTTTCACTCTGCCCAGCAAGCAACGCCGCGCCTTACACGGACGCATGTATAGCAAGCGTCTTCATAAGTCCGATGTGCCCCCGAAGCGCTTCGGCAGCTGCTTTTTAAAGAAAATTATCTTTAAATATATATTTGTTTAGAAAGCAGCGTTTCCAGAATGAAGCCACAGGGAATTAGGACTCACTCACTCACTCACTCACTCACTCACTCACTCACTCACTCACTCACTCACTCACTCACTCACTCACTCACTCACTCACTCACTCACTCACTCACTCACTCACTCACTCACTCACTCACTCACTCACTCACTCACTCACTCACTCACTCACTCACTCACTCACTCACTCACTCACGCATCGATGAGAGGCGAGTGACGGGCGACATCAGGAAAGAAGTTTGGCGTCATTTCCATACGTTACGCCATCATACAAGAAAAAAAAAATCCTTGCGCGCACGTCCTACGACAGCGCATCGGGATTCGACATCCTTCGCAGATAAAGGCGAACGCATGCAAAGTGTTTGTTTTCGGGTCGTCTGCCGGCGGAGGAAACACCTCTGCGGCGGAGATGGCTGTAGGGGTGCGCTTCCGCTGTAGTGCCTCCCACATGTCTTCAATGGGGTTGCGAGCAGCATCGGAGGCTCCCGCGGCCCACGCACGTTTGAGTCGCGTCGCGCGCGATCGGTGCGAGCGGCAGCTGTGGCGCTCGCCGCCCACAGCGTCGTCCGGGCTCGGTGCACGAGGGCATCGCGGCAAAACCCCCCTCCTCCCCGCCTTGGCAGGGCGTCAGGTTGTGACAGCGTTATTCCGCCAGTTCTAGCAGATAAGGAGATCGAACTAAATCCGGCTCTTTGCACGCGTGTCCCGCACGGCGGGCGTAAATGCATGAAATGCGCGTTAGCAAAGGTGACAGAAAATAGTAAAATGCAAAGACAGCAGCTGTAGAGGTCAAGAGCGATTTTTGTTTTCTCCGCCAACTCGTTGTTCACACTGTCGCGAATTTTAGTAGTTACGTGATGCCCAGTAGATGGCCTAGTATATATAATGCATTATAAATGGATTATAGAGTAGTTTCTTAATGATCAACACGAGACATTCTGGCACAGAAAGGTTGAAGTATTTTTATCAGAACGTTCTTAGTGCTCGCTCCACACAGCATCTATATAGATATATGTGCATGTGAAGACGCAACTACGTGTGCAATGAACGCTCGGGAAGTTGTGACTGTTAGTAGAAATTTGAGAACTGCCGATGGTAGCGATTTTGCTTGCAACGCGTCTGTTCGACGACGGTGGCCTGAAGATTGATTTGCTTCTCTCGCGGCGGAGTGGCTAACGGTCTTCATTGCGCTGTACGGGCCTTTTATATTGTCTGCCTTAGGAACGTATTAAGAAAGCTATTCGGACTAGATTGTGTTTACGAACACGTGTCGACCAATTGTGACAGCTAAAATGTCAAGGCAGGCGCTCGGGCCGATGCTACGAGCGCAATAACATCGTGAATCGTGAAGCGCTTCAAGAGTGTGAGCAACCAATCTCTGTATATATCGCAACCGTCGCCATGCGGGAAGTATTCATTTCACGGGTCTACAGATCCAGAACAACGTAGAGTTGTGTGAGTTCAAGTTGTAGTACATGGTGGAAAACAGCGCGAGGAGAGAGAAAAAAGAAGAAAGAAACAGAAGCAGGCGAACAGATGCAGCGCACGACCGACGGCAACTGCGTCTGTCTCGCCGTGTCCCCATCCGCTCGCTCTGTTTTCGATCATGCACAGGTGTAATGTTCCACTCGTGGGTGCGTTTGCGTGCATGCGTGCGTGTACGAGATGGAAGCGCTCGCCCGTCAACGGCATCTTGTCTCGCGCAGCCAGCGCGGACCGCCGGCCGGCCGCGTGAGCAGCGCCATGGGCGTGTCCGAGGGCGGCCTGGCCAACGGCCACGGGCCGGGCTACTCCTACCTCAAGCGCCTCTGCCGGGACCGGGGCACGCTCTTCGAGGACCCGGAGTTCCCACCCTCGAACCGCGCCCTCTCGTCCAAGAACAAGTACGCCAGCGCCCAGGTCGTCTGGATGAGGCCTTACGTAAGTGGACACGTCCGCCCAACTGCATGTGCTTCTTTGACTCGACTGCAGGCGCACTGGTTGCTATAGTAGCAGGACAACGCTTAAGTGCAACCCCCCCCCCCTCCCCCCCAAAAAAAAGAAAGAAAAGAAAATATCAAACGCAATCCTGAATTTGCAAGGTCATTCGCGCGCTCTTAGTGACGTCCAGATCGTCAGTGAAATAACTGCGTGGCGAGATGCTCAGGTGTACCTTAATTAAGGGAACCGAGGGGCACTTTCTTCTCGTTCATTGCATAACGAGGGTCTCGAATCCGGCAACACTGATGCCTTGAGGTAGCATGTGTGGGTTTATTGACCAGTTGCCTTCACCCAAAAAAGATGACGTACTCGTGACGCGTGTGGTAGAAAGGATTCATCCGCCGCCAAGGTTTTTGGGTGGTGGTGCTAGTTAACACTCCCTGGGTTAGTTCTAGCGGTGAAACATAAACACCTCAGAAAGTGGATGGGAAAACGGCGCCGCGGTAGCTCAATTGTTAAGAGCATCGCACGCGTATTATGCGAGGACGTGGGATCGTTCCCCACCTGCCGCAACACACACACACACACACACACACACACACACACACACACACACACACACACACACACACACACACACACACACACACACACACACACACACACACACACACACACACATATATATATATACATATATGTGTGTGTGTGTGTGTGTGTGTGTGTGTGTGTGTGTGTGTGTGTGTGTGTGTGTGTATCTGCGGGGTCCTTGTGTGCGGCGTGAATCAATTGCACTGAGCCACCGCGGGTTGTACAGACACGGCCGCTGGATAAAAAAATAATAATAATAAAAAATAAAAAGGTGCGGCAGGGCCGCGTCGGGCGCGCTGCTATGGGAGCGAACGTGACGGCCGTAGTTGCATTGTCGGCCGCTTGGCTGGGCCGAACGGCGCTATAGCTGAGGGGGATGAAACGCATCGGCTTGCACGCGCGACGGCGTTCCAAGCGCGTTCCTGACGCATTTGCTATGCCGATGCCCGACAACAGCCCCCGGCCTGTGGCGCCGCGGCGGCGATCACACCGTTTTCGATGCAAGCGACAGGCCGCACTTTTTTTTTTTTTTTTTTTTTATCCAGAGGCCGTGGTACAGACATTACCGCAGCCCCTGTTTTACAAACTCTATAATTTCTCTCGCTGCTTTGTTGATTTTGACCTTTAGTCATGCCGCTTCTAGTGAGAGTTTTGGTGCGAAATTGTCCTCCCGCACACATCAGTGTATGTGATGCATATATGCTATACTATAGGCACAAGGTAAAAACAAAATATAGTCCTTCTCCAGTGGCGCCATTTGTCAGCGCACGGTATACTTATACGACACTGTTGATGAGCAAAAACAAAACAAAAATATATATATTTTTTGCAGGTGGTTATGCGACGGTGGTATAATAATTTACGCTAATACCTCAAACCCTACCCCGCCACTCCCTTTAATATATATATATATATATATATATATATATATATCTTTATCAACAGTGATACTGCGGTTTAGGTCCAGCTTCTTATTCTTTTCAGTGTTTCGTTGCGCGCTCTCTTCTTCTGCGAGGCTGATTTATGTTCGGCAATGGCGATACATATCTATGCGCTATGCATATAGTATACACGCGCATGGATTGTCGAGATTCAGGTACCTCGCGGTGCTCCGTAGCGAATGCTTGGAGGGACAGTCCGAGTGTCCGAAGGATTCAACTACTCGCAACGGCCATCGACAAACAATCCTCCTTTTCGCCGCGCGTTGTTAACTCGGCCATTTTTAAAGCCTTCCATCTTGCTTCTCTGAACGCTCAGACCAGGCGTTGCACGCAGCCCCTCCTTCGTTTCTCACGCTCCAGTAGTCGCGCTGAGACGACAAATCTGCAGCAATGTCACTGCGTTCGTGGGAAGACGCGTATAGTGCAGTACTTCCTGGTTGGGCGTTAAGGAGAGAGAGGAGTTGAAAAAAAAAACGATTTATCGGCGACTGGTAACGTGGTTGGACTGCGTAATCAATGCTTGAGCCGAAAAAATGTGGCGCAAGCAGCTATTCATGCAACAGTGCGACCAACGTCGCCATTCTTTTCGTTGTAATTGATTTGATAGCAACAGCTGTTAATGAGGCTTTCCAGCTCCACTGATGGTGTCGCCGTATAGGAAGCTGTGGTATGTCGTCGCCGTAGTATATTTACGGCAATGACTGTGGTGTCGCCATGAAGACAACAAGCAGTGATTAAAAAAAAAAAAAAAACGCACCTAACCGTTTTCGAACATCTGAGCTTCCCTTCCAAACCCTTTTAAGTACTGACGCTTCGACTGGATGCACCACAAAAATATTCTTTTCCTTCACCAGATTTATTAGACAATCAGATATACCTGTGGCAAGTGTACGGATAGCAGCCAAAACAGCCATTTAGTCGCGCCTACAAGCTGAACACCAACAATGCACAGGGCATGCAGTTAACAATGAAAACTATGTGCAGGTGGTTATGAGGCGGTGTTGTAACAATTTACAATAACCCCCCCCCCTCCCCCCTTGCACGCGGTCGCACACATTCTTTTTTCTTTTTACAACAGCAATACGTATACAGAGGTATAGACGCAGCTTTGGCATGCAAGTACGTATGCATTCTTCCATTTTACAGTTATCTACTTTCCTTATGGGGAATGCAAACGTCACTGATGCATGCGACGTTTGCAGCAGGTGTCTGAGTTCCCTGTAAATCTGTTTTCGCAGCTTTTTGTCCGCATTCCTCCTCTCAAAGGAGATAAATTTGAATTTGAATATTCTCCCGTCATCGGGCAATAGCATTCAAAGCTAAAAACTAAAATGGAGGTGTGCATGAACAGCTCATCAACAAAGGCTATCAGTCCGGTCCGGAAGTCGTTCTGCCTGCCCACAAGCTGTTCAGGCGCATATTCATTAAATGCAATTTTGAAGAACCAATCAGTTCTATGTTCCGGTGTAACAATGTGCAACCCTATTTGTATGTGCAATTTCAAATGACATGTCGTCGCAATTACTTGTCATTACTTGCCATAGGGCATGGGGATTAAGACATAGAGTTTCACACTATAAAACCTAGATGGAAATGTGGCGCTGCTGCGCTGTGGTATGCAAGGGAATGCCGGTATACTGTGGATTCGGATTGGCATCGTTCTTGGAGAGCCAGAACGCCTTGAAGACGCGCCTGGCTAGCACCGTTCCGTCTGTCACAATTATTCATTTCCTTCTAAAACGGGACGTAAAAAACTGATTTAGCGTTATTATTACTACAAAAAACATGTTTTGTTTAAGTTTGAGGACTTACAACCACAATTATATGAAACGTAAAAAGTATCGGCTGGCCGCTAAAGTTGGAGGGCAGACGACAAGATTCTCGCTCGCTTTGGAACAGCTTGTCGTCTGTTCTTACTTTTCTTCGCTTGATGCTGCATTGTAGGTGAGTAAACTTTATTGAGAGATGTAATATGGGTGAATGAATCCTTTATGTAGATTTTGTTTTAAGAACGCGTTATTTGTGTAGCCATATCCACGTTTTAGACGAAGCCTCGTACAACACCAGCCAACACAAGCCTCGCAGACACATATCCCGTCATTCCCATGAGGGCACGGCAGCCCTTTAAGAAACTCGCATAGACGGTGGCGCCAGTTTACCCTCTAGGTGTAGTGAGAAACTCTATGGATTAAGATAAAAGTTTCTTCGAATTTCTCTGTAGGACATTCCAAAGCTAAAGCCACTAGTAAACCATCCAACACTGTTTTATTAGCCGTCTCACCAGGACATCAACGAATTTCAAGCGCAAAAAGCGAATGATGGCGTACGAGGCAGCATTTGCTCTGTGCACTACGGTGCACGAGGCATTCATGCACCAGCATCAAGGTGATGTATTTTGTTCTTAAATTTATATGTAGTTAATAAAAGGTAGCGACACAAAATAAAACCCCGCACAGGCCAGTCCCCCTCTTCTTGCGCCCCCAAGGAAGAAACGGTAAAAAAGAAATAAAGCAAGAAGGAGGAAGCAAAAGCCTTATTTAGGATTCCACAGTTCTCTTTTCAGTTCTTTTCTGTTGTTTTTATTCATATATTTATTATTTGCTATCAAGTTGGCGGGAAGGTGAAGCCATTTCGTGTTGGTTTTCACGGCGAACCCTGCCCCTCTCCTATAGGGTACGTGCCAAAATGCTCAAACAACAACAACAACAACAACAACAACAACAACAACAACAACAACAACAACAACAACAACAACAACAACAACAACAACAACAACAACAACAACAACAACAACAACAACAACAACAACAACAACAACAACAACAACAACAACAACAACAACAACAACAACAACAACAACATTATTATGTGCTAATTATGGTGTTACTGTTTCTAACTTAAGACGAAATTGCAAACGCGAACACTTACATCGCGGTATTTTTTTCGCTTCGCTTCATCTACTACAGAAACTGTTCATTTCACGTGCCTGTGAAGTCTCAGCCACGCTGCTTTACTGTCATATATTTTTTTCCGCAGGAAATATGTGCCAGACCAAAGTTTATCTCGGAAGGCTCGTCGCGGTTTGACGTCGAGCAAGGAGAACTGGGTAAGTTATCATGGTCTAGCTACCGTGTTCGTCTTAGTTTTAGGCTTTTGACATCTTTTTTTTAATCGTTTACGAAAAACAGGCGTCTCTATGCTTAAGTCCGCTTACGTGGATACGACACCAGTGGAATCGGGTCATAAGTAGCGCTGAGGCACATCGAATCGACTGTGAATAGAGCGGTTCGAGCAGAGTTTGGGGTTGGCTGGTTGCTCACGTTACGTAACTGTTAATCTCCGGCTTGACTAGTCTGCATTGAAAATCACCTTGCCAAGAGAGTTGGCTGAGCCGACATATGTACTACACTCAGTGCTGGCTGGCTGACTGAGTCCATCCCACCAGTGCTTACGGGAACCCGACAGGCAGATTGCCAGCGTTATCCTGCTCTGTTAAGTTCATCTAAACACCTTGTGTGTTTGCATGATTAGCTATAATAAAATAATCCATTCTTTTCAGAAAAAAAGTCGCAGTTTCGCCCGAAAGGCGAAGCATCGATTGCGATAGCAAATTAGTAGACAGCTGTACAAAGTAAGGATAGTAGTTTTATCGGCCGTATACAGTTGTAAATGTTCGCTTACTAACTTAATAAACAAGCACGGTGTCACGCGCGCACAGGTAAATGTGAACACATCTCGTTCGATGACCGCGGAAATTCGTGAAAACGCTGGAGTGAGAAAGCGCACCAGTGGCAGCGAGCAAATTGACCTTCGCGCTGGCTCTCCCTTCAACGCGAACTAAACGTCGAAAGCGCAGCGCATACGAAGCTACTGGCACTCGGCGAATGCACTTTATCCCCATCGCTGATCGTTTGAAGATGAGGGCTCCGCGGGGCAACACTTCGGCCGCATCGCAGATCGCTTTCAAGATGTGGGAGCTGAACGCACTTCCCTGCTGTCTCCTTCACCTCCTTCCCGTGCCTCGTGCGTGAACGAAGACCGTGCGCTTCCGGCCGTCTTCCTCCCTCGCGTGCGCGAGATCACGCTGCGGTTGCCAGCTCACCCTCACACGCTTCCACTCGCACACACAGCGCACGGCGCGCTGCGACGATTTTATCGCCGTTGGACTGTATACGGAACCTCACGGCGACGACGGCGACGACGACGGCGACGGCAAAAATGCGCATGGAGTGTCCATATAATTGCTATCGCAATAAAAATTTGTAACGCTAAACCCTACGTTATGCGTACAGCAAATTTCTTGCACTTTTATGCCTCTTCGTGTTACTCTTCCTCGTCATGCGGTCCTTAATATTAAAAAAAAGGAAAGGAAAAACATTCAGAGCCCTTCTCCTGTCGAGAAAATGGGGGTAAGCGAAGCTTGTGGTAAGATGACACTGTTGCAGGCGTTCCGCTTCGTTTGCCCTAAACTCAGGGTCGGCGGCTGTTTGCTCACATTTGGCCTCAACGTCGCGCTCCCGCAACTCGGGGTCCGCGGCTCTTCGCTGACGTTTCGCCTGGGCTTCGGAAGCCCTCACGTTAGAATCGGACGACAAGCTTCGCTTACCCCATTTTATTGACAGGGGAAGGGCTGGTGATTTTGTCTCTTTGGGTCCCACGTGCCACAAGGGTAGTTCAAGGGCGCGTTCAAGTCCCCAAGCCCACAGGGGTATGTGCCATTGAGCTTGGACTCTTTCTGCACTATCACCAGGATCGGTCTGGAACTGCTTTAAATTGAAGGTCCCCTACGACTCTTCTCGCCGATGCAGTGGCAACTGCAGTCGATTTACTTTCCTCATGCAAATATGTGAACTAGACAAAGGTGTGTCGAGTCGGCTTGTCGGTTAGAGTTTTGCCTATATATGTAAGACCCGTGTAAACGTTGGCCGTTCGAGCTGAACGAGCGTTCTATCATGCCGTGTCAGCCTTTTTGAAAATGGTGCACATACTTCGCCTCAAACCACACACATGGGTCGTGTAGGCAGTTTGCAGCAGCTTTTTACCATGTTCACGGCGACCGCAAGCTGACCCTCGTAATAGTGAGCGACTACTACAGGGTCACCCAATGGGAGGAGTAAGTTGTCCTTGGTGGCTCCTCCTTGCACTCAACAAGATCAGAGACGCTGTTCCGTGCGGACACGCCTGGTGAAAGCAACGCTATAGCGTATTCGTTGAACAGCGGCGCGTCGACGCGTAATCTCTTTAAGAGCCCCTCAGGCTCGTCGAAAAAGTTCAGTTCATCAATTCCACTGAACGAGCTAGTGGGCTGCGCTGAGCAGCGATAGTCGAGGTGCCCGGTAGCGGAAAGAGCGAAATTGGGGTCCGCTAAGGTCACTCACAGAAGGACAGGAGTACAAAACGAAAAACTTCCGTGATATGCAACTTAAGAGAGCAATGCGATGACCGGCCGGCAGGAGTACGCGAACAAAGGCTCGGGTTGTGGATAGGAGGAGAGATAGATAGTAGGCGTGTGCTAGTGGGCGACTTGCGGCGCCGTGTGGCTTCTCTCAATGGCCTCCCTCTCCTCTGTTCTGTTTACATTCATCCGCCGGAAAAGGGGGGAGGCGGTTGGGGGTGTCTATCTTGACCCCCGCGCGAGAATCACAGCGTCGTTCGCCTCCGCCGACGCAGATCCAGGCAGGTGGATCAGGTTCCGGGTGGAGACGGCGAATAACTGGCGAAGCACGCTCGCTTCGTTCCTTCCTTTCAGAAGCAAAGGGCATGTGAGCGACCGTCGTTGAGCTTCCAGCATTACACAAGCACACACACACACAAAAAAAAAAGAAAAAACAAGGAATGAACAAAAATAAAAATGCAATGATCAGAATAACAGGAATGGTCTGTCACTACGAAAACGAAAGAATTGCCGGGGATGTCGAGCGAGCGGCTCGCGATTTTATCATGGCAGCTGCGTTGACGCGACGATTCACGCCACGCCTCGGCTTCGCTATGTGCGTCGACGCGAACAAAGCTTTTCATTTGCGTTTCTTTTAATTGAACCAGGCCTCAATTTATGAACGATTACCGCACCATAACTGAGGTCTGCTTGTTTTTGCTCAAAGTGAATGTTAATACATCGACTGTCTTGCACCTAAGTCCATTCCTTCCATGTCTCATGGGTCTAAAAAGAAAACGTATGCTTGTGATTGAGTAGTATACGGTGGTACGGTATATAATGATTGTGTTGAAGGGTAACATGGGCATATACGCAGATGAAAGCAACCAGCGGAGTAGCCATACGCTGGCATTTATGGCTGTATATTCGAATAGCCTGCAGTAAGGTTTCGCGAGGGTTTAACTAATGAAAAATTTTATTTTGCATGCTGATAATTTATGAGGAGGCTTCTCGATGCTTTCTCACATGACCAAATCAGCAAACTAGACGTCTTGATTACGCAGCGCGTTACGGACGAGGACGAAAAGCAACAAATGATGCACATACGGCGCTTACCGGGACGACAAAAAGATACAAATGATTAATACACACGGTGATATAGTTAGCGCCATGCGTGTATCACTTGTTTCTTCGTGTCGTCCTTGTCCGTAACGCGCTGCATAGCTCTGTACTAATGGCACACCAATAGATCTCAGCAGCAGCCTTAACCTAGACGTCATCTAGTCCAGCTGCTTTTTGCTTGGTACAACATCAACGGCGCCGTACCGAGAAGTCATCTGACACCATGTTTTTGTACTGGTACCCCAAGTTCCGGTCGCATGGGTCTCTAGCATATTGAGTAATTCGTATCACAAATTTGTCCAATTGCTCATGAATGAGCTGGAGAGAGACATACATTTATTATGATAGAAAAGCTGAGAGGTCAGCCTGAATATACCCGGCCTCCGTAACCGAAAGAGAGGGAGAGAGAAAGGGGGGGGGGGGGGTTGGAGCCAGCGTCTCACAAGTGGTGCACTTTTAAAAACAAAGGGAATGTTGACAACTCAAGAATAGCGTGTTGCTGGAACTGTTGGTGCATGGCAGTAAATAAGAAGATTTTTGCACCAGCCAGACGACCACTAATGGAATCCACTCACAGACAGGACAGCGCCCGACATGTCTATGTGTATTCCTTTTGTGGTCGTCTGGTTGACGCAAGAATCATATTTACTATTGCTGACAACTTCTTCGCCGGAAGCCGTGTCCCATATTTCTGCGAGCACTGCCTCTTCGCGTTCATTCTGGCCACAAGAGGTGTAAGTGAGGAGTACAAGAGCTCTGGAGAGAGGATAGAGATGAAGCAAGGAGATGAAAGTACGGGAGGTCATCCAGACGAGCGTCCGGTTTGTTACCGTACACTGAGGGGTTAAAAAAAAAAAGAGGGAACAAAACGAGAAAAAGAGGGAGCGAGTGAGCAATGCGCGCACGTGGGTGGATGCACAGGAGGAGTACAGACGGTCACTTTTCAGGCCGGCGTGCACTTCAATAACTGCACTATATAGTGCACGAATCACTTTTTGCGCCATCGATCTGATGAGACCACCGTCCCAGTATTTTTGACTCAGACAAGAACTCTGTAAATTTGTCGTTGGGGCAAGCAGTTACTTCGAAGTTTGCATCACTGCATAAACGTACCCTGCATGATTCAAACAGATCTCCGACCGCGAGAACATTCTCAAGCTCCCCGTCCTGCTGGGCCTTCTGGCGGCAGAGCCGCGTTCGCAGCCCCTGAGGCAGGTTTCAGACCACGAATAACGGTGTTTTCCTATGCTGCCGTCGCAGGCGACCGCTGGCTACTATCGGCCATCTCGTGTCTGACGAGCACGCCCCGTTTCCTGGACCGCGTGGTGCCGTCCGACCAGGGCTTCGGGCCCGGATACTGTGGCCTGTTCCGCTTCCGCTTCTGGCGCTTCGGCGAGTGGCACGAGCTGGTCGTCGACGACCGGCTACCCACGCACCGAGGGCGCCTCTTCTACATGCACTCGGCCGACCCCAGCGAGTTCTGGGCGGCGCTGCTCGAGAAGGCGTACGCCAAGTAAGCACCTGCCTCGCGCCCTGACTCTTTTCTTTTACTTGATCACTACCGTCGGATTACGTAATGCTGTGCATATGGGAGTCGGAGTTATCGGCTACAGGCTCAAAATTTAGCTTTACTTCTTCGTTTGCATTAATTCAATTCAATTTTGGCGATAAACATTTAAGAATATGGACAGGAACAGTTTCTAAATTAAACACTGCAAACGGGACCTCTTACGTGTGAATTATACTAAGCACAATATAAAGCGAACCTGACAATTATTATGTACATTAAAAATAAACTATAGAATAGAAATTAGCAAAGAAGTGAAGTAATTCGGCCGCAGATAAAATCACTCTTTATAACGTTATGTTGGAGCTCAATGATGCTAAATAAGAAGTAAAAGAAAAAAAAAATTGGCTGTTGATGTATTTTTGGTTGCGGCGTAGTTCCAAGATGCTCCTCTCGGTGATATGGTGTATAATATTGTTAATGAGAGTGAAACAAATTATGACTGCCTTTATGCAGCACGTCATGACCGTTACAATCTGCAAATGGCCAGGGTGCTTCGTGACGCAATTCCAGCCCTGCAATCGCTCCATGCAGTAGGCTGTGTATATCGACTACCGTAAATAAAGAAGTGGTTCCGTGCCCATGTGTACAATCCATGTGGATGGCCGCGACGCAGGTTCTATGGCGGCTACGACCAGCTGCAGGCTGGCCACACGGGCCGCGCGTTGCAGGACCTGACGGGTGGCGTGGCGCAGACCTTCCGCATGGCGCACGTGGACCCGCCCATGGCCTTCTCCATGGTGTCCAGCGCGGTGCCCCGTTCCACGCTCATGGCCGCCTGCATCATACCGGTGAGGAGGACGATGCTGTTTTTTTGTTTGTTTTTTTTTTCTTTTTTCTGCTGGACCACTCACATGACCCTTCAGGTTTACTGGAGTCATACTGCTACGCAAGAAAAATCTTAGCGTCGTACCGTGCATGAAAAGTCGTAGCGGGACTGAAGGCGTCATTGTCCTGAATTTGCTACACGAGCTATGTATTAGGTCTTCGACGTTCTGTACGCATTACTCCCCGTCGTCGCTGTCATTTAAGAACTATTTACGCTACTCGCACGTGGCGAGTATAGCGATGGGTTAATGATCGCACACTTCGTCGTGTTGTGCAATCCTGATCGTGCGGCCCCGAAGGATTCTAGAAGCCGCTATATACGGCCGATAGCACCGCAGTATCGTCGGCAAGCCTGTGACCAGCATTTGTGCTTGAAGCGATGTGACCTAACTCTTCCTAATTTCCCTTTTTTTTTTTTTTTTTTACTCTTAGGACCATCACAAGGGCCCGGCACGACTAAATAATGGCTTGTACACGCAGCATGCCTACAGCGTGACGGGGATAGCAAAGGTGAGTGTCGCATATATTTCGAGATGATACTTCTCAGTGCGCAGCTCTTTTACTCTTGTGTTTAGTAATAATCGCCTGAATCTCGTGGTCTAGAAGAAGCTGCACTGAAGAGTTTACAAAGAAAAGGCCACTGCTGTCCTGATAGCCTCTTTTCGGGTTGAAAGGTCTTAATTTGAGCTCCGTCAACCACAATTGTGATCATGGATAGTCGACGCGAAAAAAGCCCGTGTGTTGCAGCTGGCAAACGGAGAAAGGGTCACACGAGCTGTAGCCACCCTCGTAACCACCATCACAAGAACGTAGTAGAAGAACACGAGCTGTAGCCACCCTCGTAACCACCCTAACAAGAACGTAGTAGAAGAACACGAGCTGTAGCCACCCTCGTAACCACCCTCACAAGAACGTAGTAGAAGAACACGAGCTGTAGCCACCCTCGTAACCACCCTAACAAGAACGTAGTAGAAGAACACGAGCTGTAGCCACCCTCGTAACCACCCTCACAAGAACGTAGTAGAAGAACACGAGCTGTAGCCACCCTCGTAACCACCCTAACAAGAACGTAGTAGAAGAACACGAGCTGTAGCCACCCTCGTAACCACCCTCACAAGAACGTAGTAGAAGAACACGAGCTGTAGCCACCCTCGTAACCACCCTAACAAGAACGTAGTAGAAGAACACGAGCTGTAGCCACCCTCGTAACCACCCTAACAAGAACGTAGTAGAAGAACACGAGCTGTAGCCACCCTCGTAACCACCCTCACAAGAACGTAGTAGAAGAACACGAGCTGTAGCCACCCTCGCAAGAACGATGAGAAATTAGTTGTGTGAGCAGCGGAGCATATCCCTAAGAATTATGGTGAACTGCACCAATGCGAGGAAAAGGAGAGCGAGCGAGTGCCGTGTTTTGCGATCTCTAATCTGCCCCCGGTGTGTGGTCTGCAAGGGCGAATTTCAACTGAAATTATTGCCCCTGCGGAGAGGTCACTGCGCAGCGGCTTCCGCTGGGTGATCGGCCACGTTCAATGCCGTAGGAGCATTGAATTCATGTCTTGCTCAAACCTGCTCGTAAAAGAGTAATGTTTCTTATGGCGTTTTTCACTGGTCGATCTGGGGCAGGATTTTTTGCTCCACGGCGGCGAATCCAAATTTCACTGGTCGATTTGGAGCGAGTTCGCGCTTTCCACTGGTCGTTTCGGATCAACTCGTTCGGCGCCGGATCGCTCTCACTTGCTCCGCTTCCGAGGCGTGGATTCGGGCGGAAATAAGGCGACTTCACTTCCGCTAGCTGGGAGACGGTGATTTTGGTGGCTATGGAAACACACAGAGCGGAAGTCAATTTTTGTGACGTGTGCGCACAGACTTCCGGTACGATCCAGCGCGGATCATTTTCGCTCTCCGCTGGAAGATTATGATTGGTGAAATGCGAGCACTCGCTCCAGGATTTCGGCGGCCGCTCCAGATCGACCAGTGGAAAACACCATTAGTCGGTTTAAGGCGATTTTACTGTATGCAGCGACACCGAAAACTTAATCACGTACATTGCGCACCCATGGATAACCTGAACTGCGCAATATTTATACCTTCCAACAACCATGCTGCCCGCGGACTACTGACGGAAAAACACAGAATGTACTAACCTCGCTCCGGTACCTGCAGTCATGTCGACGACCATTCACACCAGGGCAGAAAACTTCCTGCGCGATGCTAAGGCTCTCCGATAAACGTGCTGGTCTATAGAGCCAACCAACGCACGGGTGGCTGTTATCACACGCATGTTTGTACAGAGCTCCCTGAGTGCGTCTCCTTGGATACTGTGTACAAGCATGTCTCAGACAACATGCGTAATTCCGCAAGCTAGCTTCAGCACACATCCAAGTCGCCCCATACAACCTGTCCGTCAACGCTGGCGCGCGGCACGGTCTAAGGCGAAGGTCACGTGTAGTGATAGAGAGAAAGGAAGGACATCTTGAGGGGCTAATCAGTCCATATTAACTTTTGTGTACTAGCTGCGCGAAATTGAAGACGCCAACACAGGAGAAGAAGACAGGTAAAAGAAGTTCAACTGGCGACTATACCAAATAGCTTATTGAAGCCGATCTTCATACATAAGCACACCCGAAGATCAACTGCACATGCACGCGGGGACAGATAACCAGTTGGTGAAGTTCACAGAATTTTATCACAGCGGCAATACGTCATTCAAGAAAGATACTGCGGCCCTGTAGACATCTATCCACCAGTGGATAAGCAGTTAATCTTCCATTGTATGTATATATTACGACGCTCATCTTCAACAAACCAGTTGGTGTACCCTCTCTCTGCACTTGAACTTCTTGTATGCTTCTTCTGTCGGCTCTTTCCGATTTCACGCAGTTAGAATCCAAAAGAAAGGAAGGGACACTGGGGGGCATGGACGGTGGCTCTCGGGTTCGCGCTTTCTCGCCTAATTTTCGCTTCAGGCTCCAGGTCCACCATCTTACTTGGGTCAATGCGAGCTATGCTCAAGCCTGCTCGCGGTATATCGCATAAGGTAGGGTAAACGCTGCGATCGTACTTAAACGGGGGTTTCCAGTGCAGTTATCCCTATTCTAGTTTCAGTGACGTGTACGTGAAGGGGTGCCACGAAGTCCCGGTTTACCGTTCCTTCCTGTTCCGTCTTGTTCCCTTCGTGTTTCGCCGTTTCTGCGAGAAGCCATCCAATGATGTCGTGCTTTCGTTGCCAATTTCCTTGCATGCTGTTCTCGCAGTGTTTTGTATGGCCGCGAAAGGAACACCTAGCGAGCTAAAGGAAAACATACGCAGCATAGGCATCGGCAGCACTATTTTCATATCTACTGTCAAGCGATTTATCCCATAACTATTCTTGCGGCGTTGTGGTAAAAGCTAAATGCGACGGTTAAGGTCTTCTCGCTAATTACTGTTGGCCGTCCCCGTAACCAGCAGTTTGTTACGCATTTCATTGGCCAAACTGCGGTCGCCCTATACACTTACACAAGGTCTCATTTGACTGCACGTGTCGCCCCGCGTCAGTGATACAGAAGGAGGCAATAAAGTAAAACGTCATCGTGATTTTATTACTGCAATTGTTTTTTTACATTCGGCAATGCCACTACGAACCTACACACGAAGCGCTTTAGCTGAAATCTGCTTCATATTTGTTGTTTTATTTACAAATAGCGATTTTTTTTATTAGCCGTGTAAGCAGATGTCGGCGCCTGCAGGCGGTACCGGCTACTCCACTTCTGTGGCATGTTCATCATGCACAAACTGAGAATTCTACAAGCAAAACAATAATCAATAAAGAAAAAAAAAGCGAAATCAGTTCTAAAGTTCGAAAAATACGCGCGCTAATTATATCTAGGCAGAGTCCACCTGCATTATAAACCGATGTACACTCCTAAGAGTGCTTTCTGTCTATAACTCGTACCCTTACACCAGTGAAAGCGTACGGGTGATATTTATGGATTTACACCCTTAATGACCCTTCAGGGTGTAAATCGGTTTACAGTGTGTCATTTTTACCGAGGCAGGGATAGTGCGTAGCCAATTTCGGAAATAACGTCTCGTCGGGTGCTACGTGAATACGCTGAGCTTCATTTGCTCGTTTTCATGGCGTTGCCATTTGCGGTCGAAAAAGGCGTTTCGCCACCGCGCTGGGGTATGTTACATGTACGTGCAAATTCTCTGTCCGAAATGCGAGTTGCGCCGCGTTGTTTGCAGGTGCGCGTCAAACAGGGAGAGGTGACGCTCATCCGGCTGCGCAACCCGTGGGGCCGCGGCGAGTGGAACGGGCCCTGGAGCGACCGCTCCTGGGAGTGGGACAGTCTCTCTGAGAGGGACCGGCAGCTGCTCGGACTGCGGCAACCGCCCTCCGATGGAGAGTTCTGGTCAGTCGCCTTGGCAAGCTGTAGGTGGCAGAGTTCAATCACGCATGCGTGTTCCGCGCGCTTCCCGCCAGAATGCCCTCCGATAGACGCTCCTATAACTTACAACGATCATATAGAAACCGTCTTTCAAAGGCCTCAAGACTGAAATACCGCGCACATCGTGGACACTTAATACCGTGTTTCAAGGCAGCAGCCACTCTGGAATTAGGTACAATAAGCCATGGTTATTCTATATACTCTATATACATAACAGATTTTCTTCTTTTCTTAAGTTCCTCGGATGCCTAATTATTTACCGTAGTTCCTGAGGCAATTAGTTTTCTGTAGTTCGCTAGTTTTCTATAATTTTCGTTTATTACATTTATAAAAACAAACTGGTCGGAAGCCGTATCAAGAAAAGAGTGCCTTAATGCGCTTCGAACAAACATTCCTAAATGATTATGCACAGAGTTAACATTAGCATAACAATACCATAACAATAGCACAGCGCTTGCTTCGCTTCGGAGCTTATGACAACACATGCACATGAAAGCCAACCAAACTGTCCCTTCCTTATATGTGTACCTGTAAAGTATGTGTAAAGCATAATAGTCGTTTAAGTGCGTGACGCGTTTTGCGACAACTGCACTTAGCGGTCGGCCGCATATACTTGTGCAGGATGTGGTCGCTAGGGGCATCGCCACGCCCTCATGTATCGGCCAAGAAATCGCGAGCTCGAAGTGCGACGCCGTGGGCGAGCTACTGTGCAACAAAAAAAGTATACCATGGCTCTCTATCCCCTTCGCAGGATGTCCTTCGAGGACTTCACGCTGAACTTCACACATCTGGACCTTGTGCACATCGGGCCGGACGACTGGATGCAAGAGGCGGCGCTTCACAGTAAGAAGCCCTGGCGCGCCGTGCTGGCCAGGCGTCGCTGGAGGGCCGGGTACAACGCCGGTGGGGGACCAAACCACCCAGGTACGTGGTAGCGTTTCTTTAAAGCTCAAACCTCATGCGAGTCCATGCGTTTTGGATCGTAGCAACTTAAATCGTTGGTCTTTTTCTCGCTTGACAACAAACGCCCGTGTGTTTGCGTTGTGGTGCACGTTAAAGAACCTCAGGTGGTCAAAATTAATCCGGAGCTCTCCACTACGGCATGCCTCATAATCAGAACTGGCTTTGGCACGTAAAACCCCAGAAAGACGAATAAAAACACCGGAATGCACGCTGTACAGTGGACAATGCATGGTTTCCATGCATTGTCCACTGTCCAGAATTGTCCAGAATGCTACAATCCTTGCGCCTTCAAGCTTACAGAGACTTCGACAATATCAATGGTGCCGGACATCAATCGTCCCACTGAGTGGCCGAGAAACAAAAAGAAAGCGCTCTGTATGGGTTCCAGACATAAAGAAGCGCCGAGTGCAAAACGTTTCCTTGTAGCACTGAAAGCTTCGCAGATTAAGTCAATGTGACGGCTTCTGTCACAGATACAAATGCACTCTATGCCACATATTGATTGATACAACACTTTTAGTATAATCGATCGCTTGATTACACAGCATTCTTTAAAACTATAGTTAGTCGAATTATTGCAAAGGCCTGCGTATGTTCTGTCTTTACCGCAAGCCACAGAGTTCGAGACTATCGCTTTTGAGCATGCATGCATTCCTAAGTGGGACTTGTGCTGTTTTGGTATGCAATTGGTTTTCGCTGGTCCATTTTACCAACCGTACGCGAGGCGAGTCCTCAACAGACACCGAAACGCAAAACTGACTTGCCTTATCGAACCACGTGAATTGTCGTACGGTACAGCGGCTGTCTTCGCTGCACAGAGGGCAGCGCGACTATAGCGGTGGCCTTCCAATAAGTCACCGCTTGCAGAGAAGGTTACAGTCTCGACCAAGTCCTCCGCTAGACGGCGCCAACAAATGATACCGCCCACAGCTCCCGCACTTGAGTCAGCTGCGCTGGGGCCTGTATTCAGCCCACTTGCACTGAACTCGGATATTTCTAAATATATTGTCAACGTCAAAAAGTCAAAATGTCCCCTTGAACATGCCTCGTGTGAAAGGGCAGCAATGCTGTTAGCCTATAGACGGAACTCCAGGAGCTACCACAATCACTATACAAGAAAAGCAGCGGCTTGGGGGCGCAGTCATCTGCAAGGTGCGATTTGCTTCAGCACTTCATTAGCGCTGTCAAAATGAACGCACACCTGACGCTACATGTCCCAATTATTAGTTAAATATGCAAAATAAATATCTTGCTGTCGTGCTTATCTAACAATGAGAACGTTTCGTTCCGGCCTAATTTCTGTGCCTTACATGGTCTATTCTCATACCGCTTCTCTCGCTTTTCATTTCACTTATTCCGACAGAAACCACGGGATGCAACCCACAGTTCCACGTGCAAATCCCAAAGACAAACTCAAGTAAATGCCACATGGTGGTGTCCGTGACGCAGCAGTACGTCACAGACGTCCTACGAGACGCCGGAAAGAAGCCCACGTTGCACCCCGTTGGTTTCGCCATATACGAGGTGAGCTCCAATTCCCTGCGATAGACACATGGGCTATGTCAGACTGATGTAAGGTCTTTTTTGCCTGCCGGTGACATATGTGAGAACTGTAAAGCACCTCGTCTATTCACGTCTTTGCGAGCTCTGGTGATCGTTTCTGCTGCGTATTAAAAGCACGATAAAAAACTTAGTCACTGCGCGCCTCTCGCGACGTCGTATCCCACGTGGTAGGCAGCGCTCATTGCTTCCAACACTCTACGATATGCGATGCAGAGTACCTCTGTCGCTGCAGATGTCCTCACTGAACGTAGAATTCCAGCTTTTACGGAAATAACCTAAATTTAAGCGCTCCATTTCTTTGTTCTCTTCTTCTTCTTACTTATTTTTTTCTTCCAAGCTTTTCTAAACTTGAACTTAGGGAGGGTGCTTAGAACCGAAGCATGTTTAGATTCCTTGGATTGTCAATTTATATTTATTTATACTTTTATCAAATACAGTTATGGTGGTGGTTAGGGGAGGGTTGGTAATATCAAGGGATGCCTAATTTTGCAGTATTATAATATCTATAAGGTCGTAATAGTGTTGTTGTGCGCTGTTGGCGTAAATATCTGCCGTTTCTCTTGCAGTGTCAAATATCACGACTATGACGTTTTCGCAAATGTAAGGCCATTTGCAACCAAGGGAAAAAATGGCGGGCCTACAGAATGAAACTTTACGCAGTCGAACCACTGACGTGAGCTCAAGCATAAGTATATGCATGTAGTCTTCAGAGCTCACATTGCGATCTGAAAGGCTCAAACCGTCGCATTGAGTACGTAGAATGTGGGCACGCGTTGCTGTGAATTATAGTTACTACTCGATATCTCTACCCTCCCTCCCCCCCCCCCCCCCCCGGTTCTTTTTTATTATGAGTAGCCTAATGAAGTTTTCTTCCACGCCAGCTTCCAAGAAAAAAAAAATACAAATTGTGTTCACACCAAGCAATTGAAACTACTTCTGTAAAAGCTGAACCTAGCGCTTCCCCTCGTCCCGTTTCTTTTTCTTTCTTTTTTCTCCGTTTAAGGTGGTCGCACAGAAAGCACTGAAGTGGTAGAAAAAGATGCTTTAGTGATAGCTCAGCTGTGGCACTGATAATAAAAAAGCTACAAATGTTACCCTCTGTGTGGTAGATGTAGTATACACTTGTGCTTATGCCCAGAATTAGTTGTGTTGGAGGCGCTTATTTCTGCAGCGATGTTTTCCTGTAAGATCAGGGGAACTTTCAGTAATAACAATGTGAAAATAGTCTACCGGCATTGGCGGATATGAATTGAGACACAGCCTGAGGTTACAGACATATATACATACGTGTTCACTTCGCTCGCCGAATAAAGGTAGGTTCGCACGTCGGGCGGAATCACGGATCTATTCACCAGACAGTGTGTGACGCCGCTATAGAGGCACCGATATAGTCTGCGACGCCATTAAGCGTGATTTTCGCTGTCACCGAGTCACGTAACCGTGTGTCCGGAGAAAATAAATGAGTGATTTCGTCCGTCGTGCGAATCAACCTTCATGAGCGCGAGCGTCTGAACAAAGGCTCGTCCTGCAGCTCTCTCGACTTCCCATTTGGCGGTTCTTCGTCGGTTTGGTTCGCGCATCCGTCGACAACGAAGCATTTCTTCTCGGTCTCGCTATACGGCTCATCGTCGAAACAACCGACGCTCGTTCGCGTCGCGTGATTTCACGCTGGCGCAAGCTAACCCGCTTTGAGCAGGTGGCGTGCACAACCTTGAACACCGGCCGCCACGTCGTAAAAGCTGTCGCGTAGGCGGTGGTATGTACCAAGAGACACGAGAAAAAGCGATCGCGTGCCGTAGTCGCGTGCAGAATCGCGCTCCCGCGGGGGATTTTTCTTTTTTTAGACCTTTTTCGAGCGTTTCGGCAGAGCCCGCACACAGCGAGGTTCGGATGCACTGGCGTCACGCACGAGCGGCTTTGGCGCTTCTGAAGCAGGTCGCTCTTGCGACGGCACGCAATCTGCCTCGTTATTATATACGCTAAATAGCTTCCGGAGTAGAGCTCGATCCTTATCGCCGTTTCATTTTGGAGTTACAAACGATTGTTTATACATACCAAATGCTGTGGTGAATATGAAAAAAAAAAAAGAAGCTACGAGAGAGGGTACCTGCTCCTGTAATGTATCGCGAGAGAATGGGAAAGTACATTAAAAGGACAGACGGCCAAAACAATAACTACAGACTACGCCACAATATAACTTTAAGTCTTTACAGTGAACCCTCGGTTTGAACTACAGTAGGCTTACTCTGAGAAGTTAGGCTGGGCATCGCGTAGAGAGAGAGAGAGAGACAGAAGAAAGGGGAAAGGCAGGGAGGTTAACCAGATGGGAATATCCGGTTTGCTACCCTACGCTGGGGAGAGAGGGGAGGGGGAGGTAAAGTGACAGGAAAGAAGAGATAGAGAAAGAAAGGAGCACAGATACACAATCACAATTGGTCACAGGTGGCACAGCACAGTTGCACTTGCATCACTATAAACACATCTGTTCAGGCTACAGCCGCTTGTCCAAGTCTGTTGTCCTTAAAGAGTGCAACAGTGCCCTCGTCGCCCTCCTCTGCGATGGCTTGTGATGTCGGTATTCTAAAATAAGTTCCTCTGTTAGAGGTCTTTGGTCACAACGCGCTATCGCGTGTACGAGCGATCGTCCCTGTAAATTGTAGCATGGACAGTCACAGAGAAGGTGCTGAAGAGTCTCCTCGCTACCACAGTCATCACACGCGGCGCCGTCGGCCCATCCGATTCGGAATGCAAAAGAGTTAGTAAAAGCCACTCCTAGCCATATTCGATAAAATGCGTCGCGTAAAAATGTCGATGAATCTAGGAACACGTAGAAGGACTGATCGCAGCCACTGTCATTCGTTGTTGTACGCGCACGTGTCCCTATATTCGTTCTCGTTTTTATGCGAAGCCCTGTCTAAAGCCGTTATCAGCGCCCCTCAACTTAGACTGCATTTTATGCTGAGGATACGAAGCAATCCTTTTTGTTTCATGTATAGCGCTCGCTGCAGCGCTTTTGAGATAACATTATGCCACAGGCGCGGTGGTACTTCAAGCGTGTATTTCTATCCAACATGAACAATGAAAGAACATCTGTTCGCTTTGAAGTTCGTTTCTGTTTGCAGTATTTAGCCACTGCTCATGACCACTCGGTCCTACATGTATAGAAATGGCAGAGAGAGTATTCAATGGCAGCCGTGAATTCCAAAAAATGACGAAACGCGCGCGGACGAACGCGCTGGAGCAAGTTTTCAAAACGTGCGCCCAACACACCTCCCTTTTGCTCGCTTCCGGCATCATGCACGAAGCGTCACGTACGCCAGTTAAGCCAGTTTCCCGAAACGGAGCCGTACATAATAATGTCTAATTAGCGGGAAAAGGCCGAAATGAAACCTAGATGCGCTCGCTAAAGCTACGAGCGCCTATAACCGGATCCGGAAGTGTCGGCCGATACCGGAGATAGTGCAGTCTAAAAAGAAAGAAAGAAAAATAAAGAAAAGTAACGCTTAAGTAACCGGCTCTATGAAAAGTAAGATGGTACTGAAAGCAGGGTAAGCTGGCGTAAGTGAAGTTAAAGCGACTCAACAGCGGTTGACGGCGAAGAAAGAAAGACAAGGTATTTTGGGGGAGCCTTTCTTCCCACACAAATAACAAACAGAGAAACACGGAACAACAAACCACATAGTATACACTAATGCGCACCGGAAGAATTAGATTGTCTTCGATGTCAACCGCTGCTAACTCGCCTTTTTCTTTTTATTGTCTCTTTATCGTAACTCGCGACACCAAAGCTTTCGCTGTCTGTGTTTGTACACCAGCGCCAGTTGGCTTGTAGCCTGTAAATAATGATATTACGCCACCTGACTAAAACGCGTAATCCGAAACATTGCTTGCCGTGCGCTCCACTTGACTCTAGAAAGTCCATAAGGTCGAGATAAGCACCACCCTTCGAGTGACGTAGCCTACTTCTTTTCAATATCACTTTTCGGCTCTTCCGGCAGAAAGCTGAAGAGACTAGGTTACATATACTCACGGTTAAAAAATTTCTTAGGAAGCCTGGAATGTAACAGCGTAAAAAACGAGGACGGAGACCAAACACCACACGAGCGCTTGTGTGGTTTCCGTGCTCGTTTTTCGCGCTGTTCCCGCGCTTTCCAAGATGAACCAACAACTATCGCCCAACGTCGCTCCTTTTTGCAAAAAGCTTCGTTCAAGTGGTCCCTCGGTGACAGCATATAGTGGAGCACTGCTAGAGGCCAACGGCAAAGCGCGAAAAGGAGCGGAATCGCAATAGCATGACTGCATTGTTTCGAAACAGATAGTCGAAGATAATCCAGATCCCTTTGCTGAGCCAGTCCTCACAGCCTGGTTACTGCTTTGATATGTAAGACTCTATCCATCGAGCGCGTCACGGAGTGCTTCAAAACGAAGTATATACTCGAGATGTCCTTGTTCGTTCGCTTGTTCGTTCGTTCGCTCGTTCGCTCGCTCGTTCGCTCGTTAGTTCGCTCGTTCGTTCGTTCGCTCGTTCGTTCGCTCGCTCGTTCGTTCGTTCGTTCGTTCGTTCGTTCGTTCATTCGTTCGTTTGTTTGTTTGTTTGCTTGCTTGCTTGCTTTATTGATGCCCGCATCTATTTGCGCGTTTACCCTGCAGATCCCGGCGAACCTGACGCGGCTGACGACGCAGTTCGTGGCCACGCATCGGCCCTTGGACGTCACGGTGCACACGACGACGCGCGAGACGGTCACCTTCTTCACGCTGCCCGCCGGCGACTACATCGTGCTGCCCTGCACCAGTGCGCCCAACTGCGAGACGCGTTTCCTGCTGCGCATCTTCACCGACGAGCACAGCAACGTGTGGTGCGTCGTCATCTGTGGGGGAGCTCGTCTATCTGGGGCGTCCGGACACGCGGTGTATAGCTGGCCTAATGTGTTCCTCGACCCGCGCGAACGGCGCAAGCGTGCTAAGGTCGTTACGCCAAGTATACGAGCGGACACGGTAATGTTCTCGGCTCGGCCACGAGGAGTGTACTAAAGGAGAGATTTCCCGTTACGTCTACGGGGAACATTCGTTGACCGGCGGCGGCGGCCGTTATGCCGCTTTGTCGGTACAGGACGGGTAACGGAATAGCGGGTTGTACGCCCCTACATGTACCCGCGACTGCTGTAGCCCACTTTTTTTCGTCTATGTCAACCGTGACTGTTTACAATTCGGCAATTCGGTTGCATTGGGGCGAACGGGCTAGGTTGGTGGGGTTCACGTATACGCATTGAACCATCGCAACCAACGGCACCATTGATAGAAAATCTGTAAAAGCGCAAGCAAGAAAATGCGCGGCCGTGACGCAGTGGTTACGGCAACAAGGGTTATCTTCATCCACTGTGAGCGCAAATGGTGCGCACAGCGATGCATGCGGGCGTATACGCTCCGTCACCATTACTATGCCAGAGATCAAACTCGTGTCAGGCGCCGGGCCGCATGGACGGTACAAAACTGCAGTGCGGGCCGCACGCGCTGTGGCGTACTCGAAGGCAAGGATATACCTATATTTCAGGTGACCTAGTAGGGAGGGTTGATCATTGGAAGGGCGCCACACAGGCTGCATACAAGAGATGCCTTGGCCGCGTGTTTGAGACAAGCTTAACGCGATAAGTGAGTGATGAAGTGCCGTCGGGACATGCAGACGTATGCGCCAAGCAGACCGCCCATAGTAACGTGACTGTCCACGCCTCACCGTACCGCGATCATGAGCGAGCCTACACATATTACATCGCATGCACCCCACAGCCTATACAGGGACGAATGCCCGTGGTGCGGGGCCACACCAACCCTATACCACATTACGTGGGAGTGCACGCTACATAACATAGAACACCACGACACGAACGCCACGAGGGAGCAATGGGAGGCACATGCTGTCCAGCTGGGCCCTCGACGACCAGCTCAAGCTGATCCAGAGAGCAGAGAAAATGGCAAAAGCCAGCGGAGCCCTGATCTTGGGGCCCCGACCATTAGCGATGCCCCTTCGGGGCAAGACAAAACTCTGATTGTCTTTCTAATGAAGTTTATCTATCTACCTCTGTATCAAGCCGCGATACCCTTCGCTTCACGTTCGCCCGACGCGGGGTGAGACGGAAATATTCACGTCACTCGTCGGCTAAGTAAGGCTTGACGGTTGCGTTCGTTGGCATTTTGGTTTTGTAGTTGAAATTGGCCGGAATTAATTACTCCGATAAAATTAGCAGCATCAGCTTTTAACAAGTGGTTATGAACTCATCGAACGACGGGTTTCAGAGGCCGCATTGCGATCAATCGCCTGATTTTTTCGGTTAAAATGATAAGTCGTCTAATTTTTATAATATCTCTGTAATTCCCGGCTCGTAGTGTAACTTTAATATGCCGCCGTCGTAAAAGCGAAGACAATCACCCGTATTATCTCATCTTATGTTTAAAGAATTTCGAACGCACTGACCACATTTGGGCACACGGCCGTTTTTGCGTTCTTCCACCATAATAGCCATAACTGAGGTCGGGAAACAATTCCGCGTTGTCTTACTCAAGAGTCACCATTTCCAAATGAAAACTGGCGGCTTAAATAAAGAGACTCAGTCCTCATTCTAAGAGACTTCGTCTGTTACCGTGTTCTATTTTTGTTAATCCGGAAAAATAAAGTGAGAAGATATCAGAAGCCCATAAGAGCAATGACTTCAGCGAAAATATTACATAATTTCAAAAAGCAAGGTCGTTTTTTTCTTCTTTCCTTTTAGTGCGACAGCAGTTATAAGAGCCCGAAACTGTGTTTGCTGCGTCCGTCAGCTCTTTCTGTTACACTAAATATTGCCGGCCATCGCCGCTTGAGTTCAAATTATGCATCCTGCGGCAGTGTATAGCAGCGAGCCGGACGCGCTCCGTGCAGACTCTTGGAGTGATGACTTTTGCGCATCTACATTGAAGGCCACAGCAGCGCAGGAAAACGGCATTGTACGCAACGCATAAAAGTTGTTCTTGAGAAGACAGTGGTGTCCGCAGTGAGAGCCTGCTGCTGTAGCAGTAGATGAGTTCAGAGCCGGTGTAGTCGCAGCATGTAGTCTGTTTCTTTTTCATTTTCTTTTTTTTTTCCGCGATATAATTCTGACATTATTATTCCGGCTTCTAATACTCACTTATATCGCAGGGAAGTCAACGACGACAACCTAATCTACCGCAACTTGAGCTTGACAAAGAATGGGACCACGGGTCATGTGAGTATTCTGCGTGCACTCTTACGCAAATTCTGAAAACTCCGCATGTGCGTCTCTACATGGCCATTTCAAGACCACCGAGGTAGGAGACGCGTCGAATGCGCACGTGTTGTACAATAATAGTCTTGTGTTGCACAATAGGATTTCAACCAGCACGCGCGTGTGATTGGTTAAATGTTTTTCATGCAACATCGGCGCTATAGCTGTCTCGTGGCGCGGGCCAGCGCTATATCTACACGGAGTTTGGATAAGGAGGGCTCTAGCACCGAGTCTCACCAGTTACACTGAGCCGGCAGGCAGACTGGTGTGTTGTAGTCAAGCGTTCTCTGGAATGTTGCCTGGCCAGGTAAACGCATTGCTAACGGGGAAACAGGTCACTGCCTATATTTCACAAAAACAAGAATTCTGGGGTTTTACGCGCCAAATCTTCAGTACGATGAAGGGGCACGCCGTAGTGGGAGACTCCCGATTGATTTTGACCACCTGGGGTTGTTTAACGTGCTCCTAAATCTAAGTACCCGGGCGTTTTTGCATTTTGCCCCCATCGAAGTGCTGTAACCGCGGCCGGAATCGAACCCGCGACATCGAGCCCAGCAGCGCAACGCTATAGTCACTGGGCTACCGCGGCGGGTGTCACAAAAACAACATTACGTTTAGGTCCAAGAACGTCACATTTATTTTTATGCATTTCTTTTACGTACTGTTGACCTCCCTTCTAGTTAACACTGCGAACGGGCCACGTTAGTCGTTGCAGTGCATGTACAAGCACGAAGCGAGCCATATAGGTGCTGTCCCTGTGCCTGCAATCTAACCATTTGCCAGCAGTGCAGAGAATTGTGTTAGTTAGGTAGAGAACGGCGGGCAGGTGCAGTTCAAGTTTTCAATATTTATTGTAATGGCGTCGCCGCCGTAGGGTATCTCTTAAAATTATTATTGTATACCATGTACGACCAACGTCAAACGGACGCCAGTACAAACAAAAATTTGCAGTTTCGGTGATAGTCTGCAGAGTACAGAGGCAGGGACAGCTTAGCACGAGATTAGGCGCAGTAAGAATCTCGGTATCTAGAGCAGTATCGCTTGCAGTAAAGAATCGCTGTCGCGCCAAAGTCCGGCTTTGTAATGCATAGTCGACCCGTCCGAATCGAAGGTAGTGTAGTTTGGCGCGGGCCCGGGCCAAGCTTGCCCCGCTGGCCGGTTTGGGTACGGGTTTTAGGGTCATCAATACGGTGCGTTGTAGTGGTGTGCGTAGTGTCTCCGTATATAGCTCCATTGAACTTTGGCCGCAGAGCTGGCGTGCGGCGGCCTCCTTCCTATATGCTGTTTTGTAAAACTGCCATTGTTGTCGGAGTTTCATGTGTAATTTTTTTCGTGATACTGTATTTCTTTAGGGAATATGATAAACACGGAATATCTAAGCGCTGATAAAGCATTTCCTCTTCGGGGTATGCCTTTTGGTCGCCCTTTTGCCAATACAAAGAACCGAAAACTATGACATGTTTTATTTGCCCTCAAAATGTAGACAGACGCCACAGAGTTTCTGTGACAACGCGGCGCCATTGCCGCGATTGTTAGTTCTAAGTCCTCATCATAGCTACCACAGTAGAACGAACGTCGGCCTTTAAACATCGCGCTGGCTGTTCGAGCGGCATCCGAAGAAGAACTTATTATTGCGGTTGGGGGCGTATGCTGTAAGTGTCCACCTAGTGGACATGTCCATTTCGTATGCTGTTGTAGTTCTGATTGGCTGGGCGGGGGGTATGCGTCGGAAGAAGACAGGCGCCCCCAGACGAGATTTCGTCAAACTCTTGATTTCAGGTGGACACTTACAGAACGCCCCCCCCCCCCCCCTCCCCAAGGTTAAATTAATGCAAAGCATGCATAAGCCTGGTTACTCCTCAGGAGCTGCAACGTTGATTGCTTTGCATACACCCCAGTAACCAAATTAGCTTGATAGCCCGATAAAGCTGTGCCATAATTTCTCCCATGAAAGTAACTTGACGTCTGTCATATTTCTCGCAGCCAAAAGGACCTGCCATGTTTTCCAAGCTAGCGCACAAGGTACGTATCATTGGCTCAGAACATTGTCGGTTTTCTACACTTATACGCTCTGCTATTTCACTATAGCAACCTAAAAAAAAAATTAACAAGAGCATAGTTATCTGTTGGTGCGTGCCGCTGAGTGCTCGCAAATATTTTCAGAAGAAATTCGTCTTTACTCTACGGTTTACTGTGCGGGCAGTCCACCTTGTCCTTCATGTGCAAATGAGGACAAAGAAGGAAAGCCTCGGCCCGCAGCCAGCCTTTCGACAAGAAGACTTGTCTTCGTGCCCTTATATGTATCTTCGACGAAAACAAGTCCCCATCGAAACATAAGCGCTGGGATGAGGCACCTCTTCTTCGTACACTGAGCATTTTATGATATTCTCGGTCACATGACGTTGGTCTGTGCTCTGCATTTTGCACACAGCACGCGCGGCACTCCTGAAAGAGCTCCGGAGACGGCAAATGAGACTGTTGGCGGTTTGGTCTGCAATCATGGAGTTTGCGCGCCTCGACGTTAACGCGATCCTCGCGTTTAAAAATATGTTTTTTTCCCACGCTTTTTTTTTCTTTTTACTTCAGCAAGTCATTTATATTCACCTTTGTGATTATAAGTATCTATATGTTTACCGTTCAGTTGAGCGTGCCGCAGTGTGAAAGCGTTTTTAAATTGTAATAACTTATATATAATGAAGTTTTCATTTCTCGCTTCAATATTGGACGTGGCGGCGAGCTAATTCTTTTGTTTCAATTTTTCACAACTGACCTTCTGGTAGTTTAGCTAAAGTCGTAGTTTTACTGTAGCCGTTACGACGTGTTGACTTGTCCTTTCTTTCTATCTTTGTTCTTTCTGTGAATTATTTCTCCCCCCTAATATATAAAGCGCGGAGACCTGGACTGCGGTTTGCTTAGCGTAGTGACTCCTTCAGATACGATAATTTTTTAACTAATTAATCCTTCATTCGTTCATTCATTCATTCTTTCATTCATTTTATAAAGAGCAGGCCGACTTTGAGCCTCCTTTCGGCCGGCAGTTGCCAGCCGGTCCCCTTCCCTTCCTTCAACGTCTTTTGCAGCCGCTGTCGCATATTCAAACATAGTAATTACTGTGTGGGTGTCTGTTATTTCCGGTCATGTAGTGTGACAACAGGCGGAAAGTTCTCGGAGAAAAGATACTGGCGAAAATGTTCTTCGACGCGTATTTTACTGACGTCTTGTGTCGTTCATTTATTGCAGCTACCATGTGAGCTTGACGCCTACATGCTGCTCAAGATATTGCGGGCCATCTCCAGAAGTAAGTGGCTCGAAGAACAGACAAAGAGCCGAATCACTGTGTTGCTTGTTATCGGATACATGCTCTTCGTTCTTCAGTGCAGTGTGCATGCGAGTGTAATAACGCCTGTCCGAAATTATATTATAATGTTGGGCTTCCGTAGGTCTCTCAAGTATATACTACTTTCCCCTTTTCACGTAAAAAAAAAGAAAGAAGGAAAAAAAAGAGGAGTCACATGGGTGTGAGTTTTCGTGCACCGCTGAGAGACTTTCTCTTCGCTAACTAGACCGGTGTCTGGCGGGTGCCAATTTGGAAAAAGAGAGAGCAAAAAAAAAAAAAAACAAGAATGAATCGAAGTTAATCCATACTCTCCTCCGGACCCTTCAGTTCAGCGTTCCTATATATAGCTATGGCTTAGGACGTAGTACCTACCAATTACTGTAACTGTCCATCCTCGCCTCCACCCCTGTGCTCGAAAGCAAAGACTTACCGCCAGATGGCGGTCTTGCATTCAAGAACTCCCCCCCCCCCCCCCCCCCCATTGTTTTTTTTTTTTTTTTTGCTGTTAGAAACATGTGGCAGATTAAAAAAAAAAGACCATTACTGATGGGAACGACTGGTCTTGCGCTATATAGCTGTGTAGCGGGATACAGCAGTCATTGGCTTGAGTACTGCAAGTGCAATCTCTTACAGGTGACAGCTTACCATTTTTTTGAAGCCTTAAGCTTCTTTTAGAGCTTGTCTATGAACGATATATATATACTTTTCGTAAAAAAGCGCATCTCGCACTGCATGTGGGCTTGACTAAAGTTGTTGCCACTCCGTACTACTCACCTCATTCCTGCTACAAAGACCCCAAAAAATTGCTCAGAACAACTTTCTGTCTACCCTTCTCTGCCTCAGGAGTTTTGGAAGACTGAGGAGGGCCTCCACCACACAATTTAGTGACAGCCGCGATTGCTGCATTGTATTCGGGAGCTAACATCTATGACAAAGATGGTACTGTCAGCATAAAGAGAAACGCGAACAAATCAAAATCAGCTATCTCGTATTCGTGTTTACGCGTTGGCGATGCAAAGTTAATTAGCGTAATTAAGGATCCGAGTCGTAGTTTCTTGTACTACATTATGCTTAAAACACTGTACGTTGCTCTTCGAACTAGACGCGCGCGAGAGATGTTCCGATTTGCCTGCTTTCTTTTTTTCTCGTTCGCGTTTGGATTAATGCCAATGGTGCGTGTCTGTGCCAGTATCTTCACGAAGGTCGCTGGGCTTATTCCGCGCAGAAAACCTGTGCCTTTCAGATACGCAGCTTCTGCTGGAGAAGCCGACTCTGGAGCTGTGCCGGCACCTCGTCATGCTGAAGGATGTATCCTTTTCCAATGGAGCCGCGGGCTGTCGTCTGGGAAGTGTGTTGCACGTACTACGGAAGCAGTTAAAGCGGCGCGTGGTGCGAAGCGCACATAGTCAGTCGTTCCTGCGAGTATATTTACAGCGCAAGCTCGCGCGAGAGAGAGAACGCCGCCGGCTTATCGAACTGTACATATCGGCGCCCAAATCTCAAGGACGCCAGTGCAGCGAGCAGAAGCTTTTAGAGCGGCAGCCATATAGGCTCCTTCCTGGCTCAATTTCATGCACGGCGTTGAACGCAACCGATATCAGCCGTAGATGGTAAATAGAAAAAGCATGTGCGAAACAGCCTGCCCTCTCACGAGACTAGATTCTCGCTCCTCTTTTTTTTTTTTTTTTTCAGACGAACGCGTTAACTGCTAAAATACCGAGTTATTTCTTATCTCTCTTTGGTTCACAACGGATCAGAATGCTAAGAAGAGTGAATGATACTGAAGAAAATTAAATGTATACCGCGGATTTTCTCTGAAAGCTCAGGCGAAGACAGACAAGCACCTAACAGGTGCATCCAGTCTGGCGGCAGTTCATATTCCGCATGTACAGTGCGCGCACGCTTTGAAGTTTCACGCACAAAATAGAAGAAACCCTAATTTGTCGAAAGAGAGCTTTCAGCCATGCCGGTCACTCGTCCTGCTTTAAAATAATCTAGACACACCAAGAAGCAGCATGATGCAACGGATGTTCTTCGGGATTCTTAAGCGGCAGATATCGATTGGGGTAAGGCGGGATCTCTATCTTTCTTTCTTTTAAATAATTATTTGGGTAACATTGCACCACTCCTTGATAGACTACGAGGGTAACTCGCGCCTTAAGTGCTATGTATTCTTATGTCATATAGCGACACTTGAGGCAGTGCCTCGTCACATGTGACGGTAATTGTTACGACGAAGCACCTCTGTGTCAAAAAAGAATAACAAAACAGTAATAACCGACTGATAAGTGGACAACAGTGATCGATTGACATGTATACCGCAAATCAATTGCCATCGTTGCTTGTGAAAAATAAATTATTTCTACGCACCAAATAATGATAACAAGATACCAGCCACAGTAAACGGAACTTAAAATGGCAGACGACGAGGCACTGGTACTGTGTGCCGGTATTATCTTTAGGTGTAAAATTATTGGAGGCTGTACTGTTAGGCTAGTTGTTCTTGCATAACAGTTGGAGGGAATCAACGCTAACCACACATAGAAAGGGGGACGAACACCTGTGCCTGATTCGTGTACGCGTGAGGCGTACCTGTTTGAGAGTCTTTCTTAATGACATTCACGGATGTTGTGATGAGAGTTTGCTCCCTGCTGCCAAAGCCTTAACCGGACACCAGCCCGTCATAAACGGCAAGATCAGCATCAAGGACGTACCCTTAATCCTGAGCATGCTGCACTTTTGGCGGGTGCGTATAAATATACGCATAAATGCGCGTATAAATAAGCCCATTAGCGGCGGTTTGTTCTTGGGACTGCCGCAGCATTAACCCATCTTCTCCGTCTTTCGTTTTTTTTCCACATGCAGGGCGTCTTCGTAAAGTTTGACCGGCCGCACAAAGGGCGAACCAGCAGCTTCAACCTGAGGCCGCTTTTGTGGGAGGCAGGTAAGCGACTGCCTAGCGGGTCTCTACCGGCTGTTTTATTGCTTTGTCGCCAGCAGCACGGCTGCTAATCGATACTGATAGAGTAGAGATAGTGAGTACGCCGAAGCCCCTAATGACTGTGTGGATTTATTATGGGTGGCCTCGGGGAGGTACAGAAAAGGCATTCAATAATTTACGATGGGAAGTTCAAAAGTGGTTCGGCTTCAAGTATAGATAAGTGCGAGACAAGTATACAGTAATTCACGTCCCCCCAGACGTAAATCGTGACGAGACTTAAACCGTGTGATAACAACACGCTTCGAGAGATTTTCGCAAAAACTTCGCAACAGCTTTTGATCCGTTTCAAAAGCCAATTTGTCATGAGCTCTTCATTAGCCGCAAACGTTCAATTATCCTTCTCGGTCTAACTTTGATAATTAATAGGTCAATTAACGAATATTCGTTCATTAAACTGCAAAATGATCCGACAGAGAGTTTTCTTTTGTCTGCCCTTGTTGGGAATCTTGCACTGGGTTCGCAAGTCTCTTCGTTCGTATATGTGTTGTTCACCATTGGCCGGCCGCCTTCAATAATATGTCCGACATCGCGATTGACTGGCACTTTCTCTTATGAACAATTTTAGCGCAATTACTTTTTGGGAATGCGGACCCTCGTCCTTCAAAAAATTATTAATCTGTCTCAAATATTCTGTTTTAAATAATGAAAGACAGTCGTTGCTGAAATACACAATATGTACATAATCGTTCTCGTTTTGGGAACGGACGTTCGTGCAATTCGCTTCCCCCCCCCCCCTTTTTTTTTTACATTTCTTCCACCCCACGTCCTCACTAACGCAGTAACGCCGTGAGGGTACAATAAGTGAAATAAACAGAATAACGCGAGCTTACTTGGGGGGGTAACCTTTAAGACAGTGTTAATTCACAAGGTATGAAGCAGAAAAGAAGGCGAAGATGATAATAATAATAATAATAATAATACTAATAATAATAATAATAATAATAATAATAATAATAATAATAATAATAGGAAGAAGAACATTTTTATTCAATCAGTCTATGATTTCACGCTAAAGTCACCGTCGAGTTCGTATGATGCGCCTTGGAAACAACGGTGATTTTAAACGGTTCAAAAATTATGATCATAATATGCATAACGCATGATGTCACACAGGACGTAGCATTTCACAACATCGCAACAACAAATAACAACAAAGCGTAGCGAACAGGAAATAAGGAAACGGGAAACGTCAATCTATCCAACTTAATTTGCGTTTTCCATAAATGTTGCGCCGGGTTAACTTCAGCATGTGTTCATTTAGATCGCCGAAAAAGACGGGGAGCGAAACGTTACGTTACTTTTTGAAAAGTAACGTAGCGACGTACGTGTCTTAACGGGAGATCCCTAATTACAGACGTAGTTTTAAAATAGTAATCCAGTGATACCATTGCACTACAGTTTGCTTGAAACGAAAGTGTCACACGAAGGTTTTGAATTTGTATTGCATTTGTATTGGGTTTTGAATATTTACTACCGGCGGCATTACTCGGCTACAAAGTTAGACGCTTAAAATGAGCGCCTGTCCATTGCGTGCTTTCCTGCATCGTGCACTCAACGCGCGCAGGGATCACGGTGAGCAACAAGGTACTGGAATGCTTGGTCATCCGCTACACCAAAGACTGCACTATCACGGCGGAGGCTTTCATCGGAGCTCTAGTCAAGCTGTACCTGGCCCATGGTAAGGCAGCTGCGCAGTCCGAATTTACGTCAGAGTACGTCGTATTCGGAGGGGGGGTCGAATAGTGAAATATCTTAATCGAATCGAACGTGAATATTCGATACAGACGACCACGGAATATCGAATATTTTCTGATCTTTAAAGCAACACGAAATACGAAGTTTGCGCGGAGTCCGGCTGGTAAAATAAAATAAAAAGACATCAGGCTATTATACATTGACACGCGTGTGTAATATACTCAAGTAGACGTCCGGACAACTGAAGATCTTGTAAATGGTATACAACTACTTTTTTAATTATCTGAGCATCATGGTAATGACAGTAATGAAACGAGCTAAGAGCATGTTACCAGATGCGCAGGCAGTGCTGTGTTCGCTGAAGGACAGAAGTGTGATACTGCAGCATCGCGCATTGTTTTAAAGGTATGCAAACATGACGCGACTGGCCAGATAATAGCCAATTCGTACATAAGCTGCCTATAAGGGCGATTCGTTCTTATTGAATGACTGAAAATTACTTAGCAGACGTTATCTGCCCCGTGCGTTCGCTCAGGAAGTGGTTACCTTACGCAACAACCGCAGCTTTTCTACAGCAGAATCATTGGGAACAGTCCTTACGTCCATTGTTTCATCTCTCTCAAGGCCCCTCAATAAGTGTTTCTATTCTTTATATATATTCGGCAGAAATGAATATTCGACAAGTTCGAATAGTGAATTATCGAATCGAATATGAATCGAGTAGCAGGGACTTTCCGATTCATATTCAAAATTTCGAATGTACGCGAACAGCAACGTTTAAGCCGCGACCTCTTATTGCAATGCTGTGCAATTGGATATTTATTTATTTATTTATTTATTTATTTATTTATTTATTTATTTATTTATTTATTTATTTATTTATTGTCATCATTCGCAGACAGGTACAGTCAAGTGGAAAAGAAGCTCAAGGAGAACACCATCTCCCTGGAAGAGGTGAGTTGTCCTGGCCATTCAAGCAGCACCAAATAAGGGGGCGTTGCTAGCTCCGTCGTATGCAGGAAGTGTTTGTATATTAGTACATATAATGCAGCCCCACTAGGGCGAGTGCAGAAATATGCAGTGCGTCGGCGCTAAGTTCACTCCGTTTCCGTGCGCTGACAGTCACGGGCGAGCGAAATGGTGAAAAAGCTTGCTTGATCGACTAAAAATCAAATCAAACTTGGCAGTTTACCGCCCCGAAACTTCCTCGGGTTCTTTACCGCGCAACTATACCTTGATCAATGTCATGATGCTGCTGGTCTTTCGCTCGCTATCTAAGTGCGGTGTGCATGAGGCAACGAAGTTCAAAAAATCTTTCCTAAAAATATGCAAAACATCCTTGACTTTACGTGTGGTTCTGTGAAGTGCAAAACAATGTGAACTCATTTCGGAGAGGTCCAAATATAAGCAACATTATAGTTTGTTTAGCGATAGGAAATAAAACAAAATTATTAAAACGTAATGAAGCTATTAACTAGTCCATACTTTTGGGCAATAACGTCATTATGAACGTTTTCGTATTGCTGCACGTATAGTTCAATGCCATGGGTAAAAAACGAGCAAGCTATGCAGTACAATAAATATATTGCGTATCAAACGGAGTGTGCAGTTGCAGTAAGATATAACGGCAAAACTGTGTAAACCCAAGTAAATGCAATAAGTAAGATTCCCTGTATTAGGTAGTTTTATCGCACAATGAGCGGCTTAAGCATATTGTCACGTTGTCGTGACGGTGAAGAAGTGATAAGAAAACAGAGTATTTGTTAGTAAAGTAAAATACCATGTGAATGTTATAAGTTTACTTCCGTTACAGACAAGTGATATTACCGACGTAATATCAATCGGTATTTTGTTCCGTAGGCCTGTTCCTCTACATGACAATGAAAGTGATTCATAGATTATTCCCATAATAAGTATTGCTAGCGTACTTAATGAACGAGAAGAAAGGGAACCGAGGGGCCCGATTTTTATTAATCATATCATAAGACGCCAACAAACAATGACACCAAGGAGAACACAGAGGAAATTATTTGTACTTACTAATTGAATTAAAGAAATGATAAATTAATGGAAATGAAAACGGATGAAAAAACAACTGTCCGCAGGTGGGGAACGAACCCACGTCTTCGCATTACGCGTGCGATGCTCTCACCATTGAGCTACCGCGGAGCCATTTTCCCATCCACTTTCTGGGGTATTTATGTTTTACAACTGGAACTAACACTGGGAGTGTTAGCCAGCGCCACCACTCACGGTGGCGCTGGCTCACGGTGGCGCTGGCAATGCACCCCCATCGAAATGCGACCGGCGCGACCAGGAATCGAACCAGCGACCTCGTGCTCAGCAGCGCAACGCCATAATGACTGAGCCATGCACCACGACGAGTCTCTTGTAAAGCAGACAAACACGAAAAAAAAGACACCCAATATAATTTAATTAATTTAGGAGAAGGAGGCCATTACCAGAGAATTGTTAGTATATTACTTCTAAAACTGGCACTAGACGGTTTACGCACAGTGCGCAGGAGTTTTCACTACACCAGTCTATTTGTCAGCATCATTGACGCAGGTTCCATTTATAAATCCTCGAGAAGTGTAAACAGGGCATAATGGTGATAATTAAGTTACTCGGAGATATATAAAAAATGTGTTTGCTTTTAAAGGCACAACTTTTGGCTCAAGTGTGGCGCTAAAGAACGCTAAAGCTAAGTGTGGAGTGAAAAACATTCTCAGATATATGGTGGAGCTGCTGTATACACAATGCGGAAGCATGGCGTCTGGGCTCAGACTCAGGTCAACCATCTGACGCCGACAGCACCGTTAATCTTCAGGTGAACGTGTTCTCACCTTTCTTTTCGATATTCATTTGCAGATGATCTTGATGACGGTGTACTCCTGAGACCTAAAGAACAAAGCGAGATACATCTCTGAAGACATCCCGATCCTGTCGTGGTGCCGGGTTCCATGGACAGAGACTTCGAAATAGGCGAGCCACGCGCCGTGGCTCCAAAAAAAAAAAAAAAAATGTAATATATGCTAATCTATTGAAAACCTTTATCGAGAACTTTGTACCTTGCGTGCGTGTGCGAGTGTGCGCTCGTATGTGTGTGCGTGCCTGCCCAAAGCGACATCTTTATAGTATATCCTCCCCTGAGCGCAAGAAGGAAATAAAGGATGTCTTTTTATGATACTTTTTCCGTGCCTTTTTTTTTTTTTCACAGTCGCTCTTTCGCACAGTGCACCACGGGGGAGGTTTAGCCACTGATGTTCTTTGGCTAACGAGTTCTGAAACGTTAGCATCTGAACGAGAAGGCATCAGCGTACACGTGACAGCGACATGGAGCAACTGGCGTGCTATACGACATTGAAGAGCGCCGACAACGCAGAAGCTTCAAGTTTTCCTCAAGAACGTGATGGTAGTGGTGATCTGCGAGAAAATTTACCACAGGCCGAAAACTATCCAGTTTAATGTGGTTGAAATCTCTCGAGGTTTCTAAATTTATTTTTATTTATTTTTGTATTTCAAAGATGCGGTAATGTAGTAAACTCGCGTGAACAAAGCTATCCGTGTAATGCGAATGCTGCGACAACGAGAAAAAGAAAAAAAAAAGTTACATCCTTCGCAGCTTAGGCTTGAATCGTGCAGTTGACGAGCACATGCATTGCGGTGGACTCGGACCAGAGTTTGACCGTTTCCTATTCTATGATGTTAACAAATTCCGTCGTTTCCCAAATATATGCAAGAATTTATAAAGTACAACTTTTGTCTCATACTCATGAGAGCTGCATTGTCTGAGTTCTCAATGTTAATTAGTAATATTGTTCGGAATTGTTTCTTGACCAGACGTGCGGTAAATCTGGGCTTATTTTAAGAGAGCTGATCTTTCGCTCCGCCGGAGTCCATCTGTGGCCATCCCTGTATCAGCAGCCTTATAACGCCGTACAGGCCATTACAGCGCCTTCAAGCCCGTCCAAGTGCACTCTTGGGAAAATGCTGACAGTGTTTGTGCAAGGATTTTTTTAATGGAACACACTTGGTAAAACCTTGCTCCGTTCATTGAAAAATTTTAACCAAGCGTAAAACCAGAGATGCAGAACTCATCGCAAAAATAAGCGTGCTGCATTTCGAGTCCTTGAACGGAGCAAGGTTTTACCAAGTGTGTCTTCAGCGCTGACCAAAACCACTAACGCCTTTCAAGTTGTCAGGATAGGCTGGTATAAATAAATGCCTTGCAGACGACGATTTCTGGAAGAAAGAACAGTCGGAGGAGGAGTGAAGGTATTTGGTCTCACCCCTACGAAAGAAATCATGAATGCGCCATGCATATATAACTGGATGCAATATGATGGCGTGCTTACTCTGCGGCGAAAATGTAATTGTGTTCATGGGGTCATCTAAATGTAGGCGGCACGGTCGCAGCTGATTATTATTCGTAAATTTGAGGCAAGGTGAGGCGCAGTTTGATCATTCGTTACCGGCAAAGGATGTCGAACGGAATTTTTACGTGAATGTCTCTGAATACAAATGTTCCACTTATTATGTTTTCAATAAAATTGACGGATATATAAATTTTAATCAACGCAACGTTCGCGCAACACAGTATGTAATTAGCGCAAATAGATTATTATGTTTTTATTTTAAACTTCATACACACCTTTTATGAACCGAAAATTTTTTTTTCTCGATTCAACTACGTATTCTCTCCTCTTTCTTTTTTTCCCCTCTAGTTTCCGATTTAATAATATCTGTAGAAACATTCAAGAAATGTTGCCAAGCGATGTGATCTCCTATCACGTTATAAATGTAATAAATATCGGTGTTCTAACCAGGTACAATAAAACAAAATCAGAAATTATGGACATGAACCACCAGTGGCTCTAAAGCCGCCCGAGCTGGAAACAGGGCTAAAACAGTGTTCTTTCTTTCTTTCTTTCTTTCTTTCTTTCTTTCTTTCTTTCTTTCTTTCTTTCTTTCTTTCTTTCTTTCTTTCTTTCTATTTCGCGAGAATCTAATCACGGAGGCAACAAAGTGCAATGTAGCGAAGGAATGAAAGATAGGAATAAACGTCTACAGAAAATGCAGGAGGTCGGCCCGAGCAGGTGCGTTCTAGCTCGCTGCGTTTCACTGAGCGTGAGGAAAGGGGAGAAAAAGAAAATTATATTTGGTGCGATGCAAGAGGAGGAAGGAAGGCAGGAAAGTTTGTGCGTCACACAGTGGTCCTATAGACTAAAGTCACGCATTCAATCCCTTGGTTTCCACAATTTCAAATTAGGCTCCTGTTTGCCTTGTACAGAGTCCAGGCCATGAGCCCAGAACAGCACCTTGCGATGCTGGCTGCACGCCGATGCTGGCTAGAAAACCGCCAGGTGTCCGTCGTTCCCACGCGTGCACTGGGAAAAAGACGCAACATGAGTCCCAATGCTACAGAAGGCTCGCAGTACTGCTGTCAGCACGCCTAACACGAACGCTCCGCAGCGTGGCCTGGACGCGACTTTACTAGGTACAGCGGAGAGTTCCGCTTAACACGTGTTGTCATGGCAATTGTGGAGCTCCTAGGTGCCTAGGGACATAATCGCTTAGGGACTTTTGAGGCACTGGTTTCCGCTGAGCGTGGCTCTCTTATCTCCGGGACCGGCGCAGCGACCTTGCCGCCTACGTGCGAGCGAATCGTTTAGGGCGCGTTGAATGTCTGGCGGTGTCTGGCCTAGAGCACTGCACGGGCCTGATTCTTCGGCCCGAGCCCAGCCCGGGCCCGTCATACAAAGCCCGAGCCCGGCCCGAGCCCGGGCGTACATGACCGAGACCAGCCCGGGCCCGACCCGGGCCCATGTTACTGAGCCCGGGCCCGGTCCGGGCCCGGGCGTTCATTACTAAGCTTAGCTAGGCAGGAAAGTTTGTGCATAAACAGGCCCGGCCTGTAAGAAAAAAAATTCTTTTTTTTTTTTTTTTTTTTTTTTTTTACAGATTGTACCGTATCTGTCAGCCTCACCTTCTCGAGGTTTAATCAACTGCAGTATATAAGCAATAAAAGGCCGAAATCCTTTGTTTCTCCCACGGGAACATAAGTAATTCGGCCCATTGCCTGTGCTGCTATTTTTCCGCTGGTGCGCATGCACTAACCTTGATTTGTACGATATGGTTCTATGATGTCATTTACCATGCAAATATGCAGGGTGTTTCATTTTAGCTGAAATAAATTTTTAAATATTGCCTGTGGCAGAATGCACAATTATAATCCTTGATCTAAACTACTCGATGAGGCTGCCATTACTTCCACGAGAAATCAAAACGCCTAATTCAAGAATTACCATAATTACGCTAAAAAGATTTTAATTAATTATTTTACGACACAACTTTCAATCTACGAATTATAGCAGCTGAGTTCGCAAGGCGTATCCACTTGGAACAAATTCTCAGGACTGAACCAGTTTCTAGATATTAATTTTCAAAATGTCCGTCGAAATCAATGAAATCAAATCAATTTATGCATCTGTTTACATGCTGGACGGTCATTTTGGACTAAAAGCTACATACGTAGCTTGACGTGACCCAAAAGACCAGGGAAAGGCAATAGTACAGCAAACAGTGTGCGCACATGTACAATAATTGAGGCATATTTCCAGCTTTCGCTGGAATTCCTCATTTACGAAATAGCTATGAACGGAAAGACAAAGAATATTTCCCTCACGGCGAGTTAACAGAATTGGAAAAAGTTTTAACAGAATGCATTTTAAACAACACTACTAGCTATATACTAGCGCTTGCTTGTGGTATTTGTTTCTTCGTGTCCTTGTTTTATTCGCGCTGTTCAAACCTCAGTTCAAAAAAAAAAAAAAAAAAAAGGTATACAAAACAACGCTATACAACATATGAGACTGAATTTCACAAGATTAACATTTGCCAAGAAAATGAAACAGGTTGTACGGTATATACTCAGAACCATACACAAAGGCAGTATAATAATCACATCAGATACATTACGAGCGAACAAAGTATGAGCTGAGTTCTTTCTGACTGAAATTATCGCATTTTTGTATCTCTTCAAAGTGAATGGTAGGTTGTGTATCAACGACTGATGCTTATAGAGTGTTCTGAAGTATGAAATTGACCACATGTCAGGATTTCTTGTGTTCGCAATAATGCGACGACGCTCTAAGGAGGCTGATTGTTTTATGTAGTTCCAAGCTAATTCTGACATAGATGACCTAATGGATGGTCAAAACGCCGAATTGAATAATTAACGTAATTACGCTAATTAAATTTTAATTAAATATTTTACGGCACATCTTTCCATCTACAAATTGTAGTCACTGAGCTCGCAGGTCATATCCACTTGGAACGAATTCTCAGGACTGAACCAGTTTCGAGATATTAATTTTCAAAGTGTCCGACGAAATGCACGGGCGTTCCAGTTAACTTTTTGAGGAAAACGCTGTTTTATGCATTGAAGCACAAAAGTAACTGGCCTTAGCGCTAAAATAATCCCATAGTATCGACACTGGTAATAGTGCAATCGCAAAAGCGGTAACATGGTTTGAGGAGCGGTTGTTTGTATAATTTATTTTTCCTTACGCGGAAACAATGTTCGTTTTTGTGGAAAAGAAAAAAAATTGCATAGCTTGCACTGGCGGCGCCATGCTAAAGAGACAGCGAAGCTGATGGGCACCTAGCTAGTCCTGGCTTTTGGGCTAGGCTAAGCACTACCAAGTCATCCCCAGCATTTTCCGGAATTTATTTATAATTTATTTATTGTTGATCAATTATCGATTAGCTTTTGATTGGCTATCGATTGTTTATCGCAAGGTATTGGCCACGTATTTGGGCTAGGCTAAGCACTACCAAGTCATCCCCAGCATCTTCCGGAATTTATTGGTTATTGATTGATTATTGATTAGCTATGAATTGGATATCGATTGGCTATTGTAAGGTATTGACCACGTATTTGGGCTAGGCTAAGCACTAAAAAGTCATCCCCAACATTTTCTGGAATTTATTGATTATTGATCGATTATCGACTAGCTATTGATTGGCTATCAGATGCCTATCGATGACAGACTAAGTTTAAGTAGTCCCCACGATTCTTAGCTAGACTTATCCAGCCTCAGCTTCGCTAGTTCACAGGTGTATGTGCCATTGTGCTTGGACCCTTTCTACACTGTTGCCAGGATCGGCCCACATTTTTGGATTCAGCAGACACATTACGCCCGGCTGAAACAGCTCCGCTGTTAAAATGAGAACTTCATCTGTTTTGCTATTTTCTTTGATAAGATATACAGTCATCTTGCACGTGTCACTTCAGCTTGGCACAGAATGCATTTAACCATGCAATGCATAACGGTCGCGTGTGCTCGAAGGCCTACTTAGGCCCTTTAATGAGCGGGCCCGAGTCTGGCCCGGGCCAGTGGCTTCAAGCCCGAGTCCGACCCGGGCCCGCCGACAAACGCTTCGGACGGCCCGGGCCGGGCCCGGGCTTTCGGGTCAGCCAGGGCCCGTGCAGTGCTCTAGTCTGGCCCACGCCGGCCGCGCTTTATTATTGTAGCGTTTGTTATAGTGGCGGAAATCCTTGCAGTAGTGGTGGTGTTGCATGACGGCTTTTGATCTCGGTGAACTGTGGTGGTGTAAACAAGCGGATACTGCTTGCGTTTGTACCCCGGCGCCGCGGCGGAAGCCGTGGTGCCGGGCGCCGACGCGAAGCGGCGGTAGTTGGGGTAATGCGGAGCGCAGCGTAGCAACACCCCAAATAAAAAATACTGCTCCAGTCAGGTAGACTGCTCCCTCCCTGATAGTGAGATTAAATTTGGATCATCAAAACAGGGATGCGGTTATTTACGAATATCATCGTTTCTCTCTCGCACCCGCTTGTACTCGCGCCTGCGGGAAAGAAACGATGGTATTCACCGAGATCAAAAGCCGTCATGCCACACCACCACTACTGCGAGGATTTCCGCCACTAGAGCCATAGCCTCCTATAGACCTTGTGGAGATGGGTTTGCACAAGGCTTACCCTACGAGCGACGGTCAGGAAAGGGCACGACGCTCCTCCACTCCGCAACGCACAAAGGCGCTACGGCAGGGTTCGTCGACTCTCCGACACAGCGCAGAGAAGGCTCCGGAGTCAGATCGCCAACAAACACGGGTTTATTCACCCAAGGTACAGCTCAGTGCTACAGTCACGGCGCTTACGGGCCAAGGCTCGCCGCAAGACCGATCGAGTACGCGCGCCCGCTGCGCTAGGGCTAACCGGGTAGCGGTCCGCCAAGCGCGATAACGAGGAGTCGCGAGAACAAAGGTCTCATGTAACCACCTCGTTGCGAGCCTGTGAGCCTCTCCCGCGGCGAGGAACTACTACTACTAAAGGCTCATTCACACCGGCGACTGACAGTGGTCGCGCGACCAAGTTGGTCGCAAAGCGACCAGTCGCAAATGGTCGCAAATGGTCGCTTTTCTCGAAAAGCGACCATTTTGGGCGAGTCGCTCACTGCGCGATTTTTCAGTCGCGCGACCGTGGTCGCAAAGCTGCTCAACCAATCAGCGCCGCGCCGAAAGTGATGTGTGTCGTCGTCCACGCCAAATGCAATGTCCGCGTCACGATATGCAGGCTACAGGCCGGTAATTGGTGTCTTGTTTTGTGATTCTGGGACGCAGCAGTTGCAGCAACGTGTCGAATGTACGCGGTCGCATTCGCTGGAAGCTAAACAGCAGGAAAAGAAAGCACAACACAAACCCTTTTTCCAGCTGCCGTTCGTTGGATGAGCACGCCACCCAAAGGTGAACAGCAGGTGAACAGCTTTGGTTTAATATTATGCACCGAATAACACACAATGCGAACTAGAAATTACAACTTGCTCTCGATAATACTCGTTGTCATGCGCACAAAGTTCGGGCAGGACGCGGCTTGCGTGGCCGATCACTTCACGCGAGCGGAGGCACGGGCGCACCCACGAGCGTCGCGTTTTCTTCGGAGGCTTCCGCGCTGCCACAGCTGACACCCCGGCGGAGCACATCAGCACAGGGACGACGTCTTCCTGTTCGCTCGAATCAAAATCCAGCCATCGCTCGAATCAAAATCCATGGCTGTTGCCGGAACGCGAAACCAATTTACACAGTGCCAGCGAAGTGCGCGCTAACTGCGTAGATCCCTAGAATTCTCGCTGAAGAACGAGAATGTCCGGGATTGCGACTTGCAGGTCGCGCTCAGCCGGGCTTGCCGGTGTGAACATCAGTCGCCTTCGGTCGCTTTTTGTTCGCGAGTCGCAAATGGTCGCGCGACCTCCTCAAGTCGCCGGTGTGAATGAGCCTTAAGTGGTTCATTTGGAAAGGGAAGGGGTTGGCGCTATCTTCTGCAGCCCTTGAGGGAGCACGGCTCAGCGCCAACGGGGAGGGGAGAGTGGGAGAAAAGGAGGGTGTAAAGGAAGGTGTTGGTGTCGCCATGGCCGGGGCGAAGCAGACCGGCGGGCAGGAACGGGGTCACGCCATCCGGAGGGTAGGGCCTTGACAGCTTGCAGCTGGCCTGGTGTGGTCAGCCAGTCCAAGGCTGGGTGGTGGGGCAGGGCCGGAGGGCCTGCAAAGAAAGGAGCCAGCCGGCGAGGAAGCGCTCAGCGGACGAGAGCTCGGGTGGAGAGGGTGCGGGGGAGGCCAATCAGGGCGCGTCCCGGTGACGTGTCTCGCGGGGCAAGTCCAATCCCGGGGGGGGGGGGGGGGAGAAGCACGGTTTGCGCGGGAAAGTAAGTCCGGCGCGCTCGCCATGTCCGCCATGTTGCCGTTACGGCGGCGGTTCCCGGGGATCGAGCTAAGCGCCACGCGCGAGCTGGGGGACGAGGCGCGGGAAGGCACCTCGATCCCCACATTCCCACAACCTTTTCACAAACCGACGTTTGAGCAGCGCCATTTGCCGACGCGGGCGACGTCTAGCGTCAGAACATGTTATGCCGCCGGTTTGGACTGTGCGCCTTACGAGAGAGCAGGCCGGCCGCACTTCGGTTGTGTGATCTTCGCCGCGCATTATTTCGATTGTTTTCTTCCGTTTCGCTTGTCTTGTGCGGCTTGACTTGTTACATGTTTCACGTGCTCGCGTGAGCGCTCAGTGTGGTGTGCCATGGCAACAGCAAGCCCAGCCAGTGCCAGTGGATGTGGTGTTTCGTCGTCGGTTGCGGCGGCAGCCGCGTCTGCTTCGTCGAGACCTGGCATCATAATCAGCGGTATATTTCATTGTTATTGCTGGGCACATGTGACCGTATCGTTGATTGAATATGACCACGATTACGTTTCGCGGTTGAGGGTTGCCTCATTTAGCGAAAGCAGGCGTGTACGTAGCTGTCGGGCAATGCTTAGAACCAGGCGCCGGCGGCCCGACGACGCGTGTCAGTGGTTGGCAGATATGCGGTGGTTACTCCATACGCTTCCGACGCAACTGAACAGCTCAATCATGCAAAATTTATTGGATCTGGTGCGGTGCAGTGTGCTTATAACCAAATGTCAAAACATAAGCGTGGCGATCGAGCAGCGCGGTACCTGCAGCGAACCGACGCGCGACCGTGATCACAGATGCCAGCGCAACTGATACAGCCCAGGTGCTAGATTTTTATTTTTAGTATTTAGTAGTTATTTATTTATACATACTGTCAATCCCAATAGGGATTATAACAGGACTTGTTATAAAGAGATATTTGTTTACCTATTTTTTACGTTTGTTTACCTGGAATGGCTTTTCTTTCGAATGTCTAAATTGGGAACAAGCTTCGCTCACGGTGAACCTTAACGTAGATCGTGCGCGAAGTTTGTATTGAAGATACGGCGTACGGAAGGAATTGTTCATGTGCGCTATCTCTGAAGCGAAATAAGCCAATAATATTGCAGCGTTAGGGCCATCTCTGCTCTTTCTCTAGTTTCTGTGCAATGTTCATAATAAAGTAATGTCGAGTCTCAACAATTGTCAAATAAATACATATGCATATCAGTGTAAACCACTACTGACCGTGAGTGAAAAGCGCTTAGTGGTCAGCGAAGCGGTCACTGCACGCACGTAAGTATTTCACTTGATCGACTGTGCGAATAATTTATTTTTTTCGTTACTGTTATTCTTGCAAGCATGATGCTATTGTCCGCGCGTACCCATGCGAATACCATTTTTTACGTTCTAACTTGCGCGGGCTCATTTAGCGCGTTTCGACGCCATGCACAGTTAGCGCATTACGGTTCCCGAACTCTAGCACTGGTGCTAGGCCGCGCTGATGAGGTTGACACGTTCGTTTTTGCATTCTCTTGCTGCCCAAGCACATAGACAACGCTCAAAGATGGGTGAACTCGATGCAGCACCACACTGTTGAAGTTATTAACTTTATGGGCAGGGCCGCGCAGGGTGCGTGTGAACGCAGAGACAATGTTTTGGTAGACACAGGGTCTGCATACATCTTCCATAGGACATGATTTTTCCAGATAGTTGCGAAGTGTATTTACCGACTAGTTCTCTCGCAGAGTGCTTCAATTTGTCTTATACCGGTGTTACACGGCCACTTTTGATAGCGATCGAGAACGATCTGGATCGGAATGTTCGACCGCGATTGGCTCCCTTCCGCAGATTGAGCAAAGAAGCCAATCGCGACCAAGAAATTTGACCCAGATCGGCCTCGATCACGATCAAAAGTGCGCCGCGTGGCCCCCGTATTAGGCACTGGAATGAAGTCGTGTTTGAAAGAATAACAAATGTAGCCTCTGCCACTACATACGAGAAAATATTGCATCGGAAGAGCTGACAATTCTCGCAACCTATTGGGAAATGTGCCGAAAAAGGTTAACCAAAATGCGTTGTTTTACTGATGTGTGCATTGGTTCACATTAGACTGGAATGCCAAGTCCTCAGGTGATGCAGGAAACCGGCGAAACGTGAACATATCACATCGGCAGTGGTCTCGCGGAGTGCTGTGTTGTGGACACACTTAGTCCCTAAAATCGTTATTTTCCGCTGGTTGTTTGTGCACCCATATACTGCACAGTGCTGGCCTGTAGCCTTTTCATGAGTATATATGTCATTATTCACGAGCGTAAGTCATTCGTGACAAAAATAAACGGAAACATCGAAGGAAAGCTACCACTCCGCAATGCAAGCGCAAGGCAAGCTCACAGTCCAGACCGAACAGGCAACACTGACACATACTCTCCACGCCAGACCGTCGGAAGCGCCCTCGTGAAAACGTCTATATGCTTTCTGTGCCCGCGCAATCACTCCGGGAGCGCCGTTCAACCTCCTCTCCTGACCTCCTCGCAGGTCGCCCGCTAGGGGCGCTGCTACCCCAGAATAGTTCCTTGGTGGGAATTCACCAAGGATTGAAGCAAGGATGCCCTCTGTCACCATTGTTGTTCACGCTTTACGTCAAGGGCATAGAAAGACGACTGGAAAACAGCGAATTAGGTTTTGATTTATCCTACATGCGTAATGGACAAATGGTGCAACAGAAGATCCCTGGACTGATGTACGCAGACGACATTGTGCTACTAGCGGACAATAAAAAAGATTTACAGATACTTGCGAATATCTGTGGGAACGCAGCGACAAATCTAGGCCTTAAGTTTAGCACAGAGAAATCAGGGATTATGATCTTTAATGAGCACACGAGTAACTTCGTGGTGTCAATTCAACAGCAAGTAATACCCATAGTGAAGCAATATAAGTACCTCGGCGTACACATAAACGAAGGAAAGAATTACTCAAGCAACCACCAAGATAATCTGAAAATAAAGGGGAAGCGGAATGCAGCATTAATGAAACACAGAGCACTGTGGGGCCACAATAAGTATGAGGTGGTGCGTGGAATCTGGAAAGGAGTAATGGTGCCAGCGCTAACATTCGCAAATGCCATTATATGCTTAAAATCGGATATATTGGCGGGTTTGGAAGTTAACCAAAGATCAGTAGGCCGGTTGGCTTTGGGAGCACACGGTAATACGACAAATGAGGCAGTGCATGGAGACATGGGTTGGGCCTCTTTTGAAGTCAGAGAAGCACAAAGCAAAATTAGTTTTGAAGAAAGGCTCAGGAACATGGATGAAAATAAATGGGCGGCTAAAGTGCACAAGTATCTCTACATGAAAAGCGTGGACACAGAATGGAGGAAGAGGTCAAGGAAGTTGGCAACCAAGTACAGGATAATCGAAACTGTAAATAGACAACCAGGGGTCATCAGAAAGAAAGTGAGAGAAATAGAGACCGTGAATTGGATGCAAAGAATGGAAACGAAAAGGACAATGGAGATTTACAAGAATGAGAAGAAAGAAATTAGAAGGGAAAATCTGTACGATAACACAAAGGGCAGTGCCTTGCTATTTGAGGCTCGAGCCGGTTGCCTAAGGACGAAAACATATCGGAACAAATATTCGGAATTAGATGAGACATGTGTATGCTGCAGTAAGATCCAGAGACCACTCAGCACATCCTAATGGAATGCGACGGGATCCACCCAGCGAGAACCGTAGGTAACGTGCAACTCCCAGAAGCGCTTGGGTTTAAAGTGGAAGGAAACATAAACAGATCAGCCGTAGAGATCAGCAAGAGACGATTAGAGTACTGGTGGAAAAAAAGTAGGGAAAAGATGGATGCGACCTGATCTCTTAAAATCATAGGCAGCGGTACAAGGTAAATTTTTGAAAAAGAAAAATAATGATAGGTATACAAAAATGCAAGATAAAGAACATGTATAGTATACCTGATTAAATCAAGCAGGCTAGGTGACTATTTGTCGCCGCCCCGTTTCAAAGGGGATGCCAATAAATCATCATCATCATCATCAGTTCGCTAGCCGCCGTGCATGGTTAAAGGCGGGATAAATTGCGTGTGCGCGCCTCCATTAGCGTCAAATCGAGACAATATTAATTTGCCTCGCCTGCCGACGGTTCGCTGGTTTGTTGGGAGATCACCTTTCTGCAGCAGCCCACGGCTGGGAAAAAAACTTGCCTTCTGCCTTGGATTGACGCGGTGAGCTGCGGCATGGTATTGAACGACTGTGGCTATGGTGACACTGTCGGTTCCGTATTGAGGACGTCTAGCAGCAGCGCAAATGAAAGCCTTTTGGCCGAAAAGAAGACATTGTGGTCACGAGTGAGTTGTACTACTTTAAGTGGTTTGATAGGGCGCTTTGCGAGTTGATACCCAGTAGTATGGCGTATTGTTGTGGACCTGGATGCACCTCGTACAGTAAGAGAAAGGTCCCGGGCATCTCATTTCATGAAATCCCGAGCGATGAAGAACTTCCAGAGAATTGGCTCCAAGTTTGAATGTGTCAAACGTGGAATGCGTCAGATACTTGCTGAGAGAGATGCACTTTCGATTTGTTCTGACTAGAAAGCTCTCGTCTGACGCCAATGAATCTTTTTTTGGGTGGTTGAGGAGGTCAGCTGGAAGCAACGATCAGACAGACTCACGGGCAGTTTTGTGCGGAACAGAAAAGTCTCTGAAGACAGGCATTGCGTGATGGACACGGAAGATAGCACATGCCCGTCGCTACGCCGGCAACTGAGCG
>NC_051154.1:203788441-203871211 GCF_013339745.2 Dermacentor silvarum | reverse complement strand
TATCACAAACGCCATAATCAGAAACCTGGGCACCGAAGCTTTAGAGAAACTAACGCAGCTCTTCAACGACACGGTTTGGAAGATAGGAGGGTCCATACCACCTGAATGGAAAGAAGCTGAAATCATTTTAATACCTAAGCCGGGGAAACCAAAATCGCTACAGTGTGAGGGCGGGGCTGGGGCGAGATGCTTGAAGCTGGGCATGAAGGCAGTAACGTCGACGCAGGTCGACGTCTTTATTAATGTTGGCAAGGCACTGAACAATACAAGGGCTAACGCGCACCAGCGCGACTCAACACAACAGTCCTACATGGCAGCGGGGCAGAGACTCTCTGTCTCAGCTCTGCTCTCCAAGCTAAAGGCGGGAAAGCAGGGGAGAATGCCCGACAGGTGCTGCCATCTGTCGGGCGGCTGGCGAAGTGGACGTGGGAGTCTCGGAGGTACCTCACATCCGGCCCCACTTTTATGATCAAAGTCCTCTTTGATTACAATGGTCAACTAAGGCTAGGCAAAGGGGAGAAAAGGCTAGACATGGACAACAGGCAATGTATGGCAATACTAGGCATGAATGGGCGAGGCAGTAAAACAGAGGCATATGACAGGCAAATAGTAACTGACAAGGCAAGGCAATAAATGTTCTACATGGATTAAAGTCAAAGTTGTGATGACAAACTCTAAAGGCAAAGACAAACTCTAAAGAAATTGCAACAGGCACAAGCACAGCACTTTCAAAAGTCCACTTCATAGTCCTGAAGATGGGTGGGCGGTCTGCGCTGTCTGACTGGGCGCTGAGCGTTCAGCGGCAAAGCAGATGCAGTTTCTGAGCTACGTGACACACTGCTGGTTGATTGCTGTAGGCTGGGCGGTTCGCACTGCTGAGGGCACGAAGGCGAATCTTGTTCAGAGGACGAAGACAAAGTTGACGCTGTGTCTTCCAGGCACTTCACAGGCAGTGGCGGCACATAACGTTTCAGTTGTGAAACGTGCACTGTTCTTGGCTGAGCAGAGTGCCTGGTGGACGGACTTGAAACCTGGATGGCCCTAAATGTGGCAGGCGTAAGACGTTCTGCTAGGCGGTAGATGCCTCTGAAGCGAGGGGACAGTTTCTCAAGCCCTTGAAGCACAGGTTGTTGGCGACGGACCCACACAAAATCACCAACACTGAATGTATGCGGACGATGCATTCTGTCATAGATGAGCTTCCTGGGATCTTGAGCGTCTTCGCAGTTAGCCATGGCCTCAGTACGATGTGCTTGGACATCCAGAAGACGCTCTGTGAGCGAGGAGTTGCTCACTGGCCGGTAGCGTTCCGCTGGTAGCCTTGGGATGTACCCGTAGAGTAGCTCAAATGGACTGAAGCCAGTGCTTGTATTGAGTGTGGTACTTACAGCGAATGCTGCTTCCTCTAACTTAGTTACCCATGATGGCCGATTTTCTGGGGAGGCCTTGCGGAGGACAGATAATAATGAGCCGTTGCTGCTCACACAACTAGAGAAGAAAAAGAAAAAGTACAGCACTAGCAATGCAAAAAGACAGGCAAGTCGACACGGACTTCGGCTGTACGGCACGGCATCGGGCACTAAGTCTATGCAATGTTCCACACCTTGGAAATGGCTGATGTCATCCTCATCACGAGCAAATGTGAGATGATCTGAAAGGGTCGTAGATAGAGCTACTTGCTGCATCTCTGATAAGTCCTTTGCCACAAAAGCGGGAGGACGATCAGGATGAATTGTTATGGCTACTGTACCTTCTGGTGCAACAGTGGCTTGTTCTGGCTGGCTTTTGCACAAAGGCTTCCAAAGGGGCTCCATTCCGGGGAGAGGTTCTTCCTGGAGACGGTCTGAACATGGCACTTCAGTACATTGTGCTAGGAAAAACTGCCGAGGAATTACTGCACATGAGGCAGGTGGATACAGCTTCTGGTGCGCCTGTATGACTGTGCCAGAGGCCAGATGGTGGATTTCGGCTGGATTTGGAGGCTCGAACACAAGTCTTGTATTGCTGGCACGAAACCAATCTTCACCCAGTATCACTGGCAAGACATTATTGCTGATCACAGCGGCTTCCACTAGAGCTGTTATGGGGCCCACTGTAATCTTCAGGCAGACTGTGCCTTCGGGATGCACACTTGATCCACCAACAACCATTAGGGGCTCGCCTGTCCAGGGCATCAGTGGACGATTCTTGATGGCAGACTTGGTCACTATATCTTAGCAACACTTCGATGGCGACTTGGTCACTATAGTGACCAAGTCTGCCATCAAGAATCGTCCACTGATGCCCTGGACAGGCGAGCCCCTAATGGTTGTTGGTGGATCAAGTGTGCATCCCGAAGGCACAGTCTGCCTGAAGATTACAGTGGGCCCCATAACAGCTCTAGTGGAAGCCGCTGTGATCAGCAATAATGTCTTGCCAGTGATACTGGGTGAAGATTGGTTTCGTGCCAGCAATACAAGACTTGTGTTCGAGCCTCCAAATCCAGCCGAAATCCACCATCTGGCCTCTGGCACAGTCATACAGGCGCACCAGAAGCTGTATCCACCTGCCTCATGTGCAGTAATTCCTCGGCAGTTTTTCCTAGCACAATGTACTGAAGTGCCATGTTCAGACCGTCTCCAGGAAGAACCTCTCCCCGGAATGGAGCCCCTTTGGAAGCCTTTGTGCAAAAGCCAGCCAGAACAAGCCACTGTTGCACCAGAAGGTACAGTAGCCATAACAATTCATCCTGATCGTCCTCCCGCTTTTGTGGCAAAGGACTTATCAGAGATGCAGCAAGTAGCTCTATCTACGACCCTTTCAGATCATCTCACATTTGCTCGTGATGAGGATGACATCAGCCATTTCCAAGGTGTGGAACATTGCATAGACTTAGTGCCCGATGCCGTGCCGTACAGCCGAAGTCCGTGTCGACTTGCCTGTCTTTTTGCATTGCTAGTGCTGTACTTTTTCTTTTTCTTCTCTAGTTGTGTGAGCAGCAACGGCTCATTATTATCTGTCCTCCGCAAGGCCTCCCCAGAAAATCGGCCATCATGGGTAACTAAGTTAGAGGAAGCAGCATTCGCTGTAAGTACCACACTCAATACAAGCACTGGCTTCAGTCCATTTGAGCTACTCTACGGGTACATCCCAAGGCTACCAGCGGAACGCTACCGGCCAGTGAGCAACTCCTCGCTCACAGAGCGTCTTCTGGATGTCCAAGCACATCGTACTGAGGCCATGGCTAACTGCGAAGACGCTCAAGATCCCAGGAAGCTCATCTATGACAGAATGCATCGTCCGCATACATTCAGTGTTGGTGATTTTGTGTGGGTCCGTCGCCAACAACCTGTGCTTCAAGGGCTTGAGAAACTGTCCCCTCGCTTCAGAGGCATCTACCGCCTAGCAGAACGTCTTACGCCTGCCACATTTAGGGCCATCCAGGTTTCAAGTCCGTCCACCAGGCACTCTGCTCAGCCAAGAACAGTGCACGTTTCACAACTGAAACGTTATGTGCCGCCACTGCCTGTGAAGTGCCTGGAAGACACAGCGTCAACTTTGTCTTCGTCCTCTGAACAAGATTCGCCTTCGTGCCCTCAGCAGTGCGAACCGCCCAGCCTACAGCAATCAACCAGCAGTGTGTCACGTAGCTCAGAAACTGCATCTGCTTTGCCGCTGAACGCTCAGCGCCCAGTCAGACAGCGCAGACCGCCCACCCATCTTCAGGACTATGAAGTGGACTTTTGAAAGTGCTGTGCTTGTGCCTGTTGCAATTTCTTTAGAGTTTGTCTTTGCCTTTAGAGTTTGTCATCACAACTTTGACTTTAATCCATGTAGAACATTTATTGCCTTGCCTTGTCAGTTACTATTTGCCTGTCATATGCCTCTGTTTTACTGCCTCGCCCATTCATGCCTAGTATTGCCATACATTGCCTGTTGTCCATGTCTAGCCTTTTCTCCCCTTTGCCTAGCCTTAGTTGACCATTGTAATCAAAGAGGACTTTGATCATAAAAGTGGGGCCGGATGTGAGGTACCTCCGAGACTCCCACGTCCACTTCGCCAGCCGCCCGACAGATGGCAGCACCTGTCGGGCATTCTCCCCTGCTTTCCCGCCTTTAGCTTGGAGAGCAGAGCTGAGACAGAGAGTCTCTGCCCCGCTGCCATGTAGGACTGTTGTGTTGAGTCGCGCTGGTGCGCGTTAGCCCTTGTATTGTTCAGTGCCTTGCCAACATTAATAAAGACGTCGACCTGCGTCGACGTTACTGCCTTCATGCCCAGCTTCAAGCATCTCGCCCCAGCCCCGCCCTCACACTGTAGCGATTTTGGTTTCCCCGGCTTAGGTATTAAAATGATTTCAGCTTCTTTCCATTCAGGTGGTATGGACCCTCCTATCTTCCAAACCGTGTCGTTGAAGAGCTGCGTTAGTTTCTCTAAAGCTTCGGTGCCCAGGTTTCTGATTATGGCGTTTGTGATACGATCCGGTCCGGGCGCCGTGTTCCTCTTAAAGGACAGCGCTGCAGCGTATACTTCTGCAGACGATATCGGTTCGTCAAGGGTGGGATTAGCCGGTCCCGTATAACTTGGTGTGGTGGTTGGGGTCACCCTTTCTCCCACGTACGTGTTTTGGAGCTCGTTCGGTAGCTCCTCATCTGAGCCTGCGTAGTTGTTAGCTATGCGCCTGAGGGCGAGCGTCGTTTCTCTCCGCGTGGTTGCAGGGGTGAGCATACTGCGAAGGATTGCCCACGTTTTCTTCGTGCTTAGAGTGCCGCGGAGAGAGTCACAGAAATTCCTCCAGTTCGTAGTGCACAGCTCTTGCGAGTACGCATTGGCTGCCTCCGTGAGTTGTGCTACGCGCTCTCTAAGCTTTCGGTTGTGCCGCTGTTTCTTCCATCTTTTGGTGAGGCTTCTTCTTGCTTCCCAAAGATGGCTTAAATGGTTGTCGACCACTGGGTTTTTCTGGGTGGTTTGAAATTGTCTGGTGGCTTTTTCCGCCGCGTCCCGTAAATACCCCGTCAAATCTCGTATCGTGTTGAAGTTCGGGGCCTCCAGTTTGGCATTCCCTAAATTTCTTCCTGTCTGTAAGACGTGCCGTGCCGATCGGATGTCTTATTTTTGCCGTTTGAATGGAGACACTGAGAATGTAATGGTTAGTCCAAGTGACTCCTCGTTCATCGCTTACGAAAGTGAGGTCAGGGGCCGTACCTCTTGACACACTATTTCCCAGTCTGGTAGGTGAGTCAGGCTCTGTGACGAGGATCAGATCGTGAGTCTGAGTTGCCTTCAGTAGGCTGGTACCTTTGGCCGTGTCCCTTCTGTAACCCCACTCCGTGTGCCAGGCGTTGAAATCCCCTAGCAATACTACTCTATCGCCTCGTTTCGCGGTGTTCATGATGTGTAAGATAATTGGTGTGAAGTCCGCCTTGTGATTTCGTGGCGAGCTGCATACATTTGCTACGATGTTCTTCGGGCGACCTCGCTTTACCGGCCATACCGTGGCTATTTGATGTGGTATTTCAATGCCCGGTATAGTTTCGACGCTCACCTCGAGATCCTTCCTAACCAATATTGCCGTCCCCGTGTGATCGGTGTTTTTGTGGAGTGTGTATCCTCTTATTGAGCGTTTCGGTTTGCCTGCTTCTTGCAAGCATATAAGATCTGGTGCAATTGCCGCTGCTTCCACGAATTGTGTCAGTGCAGCTTCTTTGTTGTGCAGGGAACGGCAGTTCCACTGCCACAACTCGAGATTCTCTTGACTGCGGGTGTTTTGTTTAGCCATCATAGGAGCTCTCAATTTGTCTCCGTGTCAGTCGTTATCAAGACCTTGGGATCGCGGCCTCCGGGGCTTGGGTTTCCCCGTTTCCGTGTTTTTTTGACCCCTTTGATGGAGTCGTCCACATATTGCTTGAGATTTCCTATCTCCACAAAGAGAAGTTTGAGCTGGGTTTCTATGTTGCGTAGCTGTCCCTCCCCGTGTTGCGCCGCGGGGGTAGCGTATTGTGTCGTGTCCGTGTGCATTTGTGTTGCTTGGTTTTGTGTGTTCTGGCTTTGGGTCGTAGTTGCTAGATGTTGTTTGAGTGCTGCGAGTTCGGCCTGTAGTTCAGCAAGACTGGATTTAAGTTGCTTATTTTCTGCGATTATTCTCTGATATTCCTCACTTTGTATTATTGGGGTAGTCTTGGGAGCCGCGACCCTTGCCCAGCTTACCTGCGTGTTCGTAGGTGGCGTCGACTTCTGTCCCGTCGGTTCCGTGGTGGGTCGAGTGGGCAGCTGCGATCCGCCTGCTTGATGTTTCGGGCTGTTGTTTGTCGGTGAAGGCCTGGACGTTGAGCTCGATCCGCGTCGGGGTGGAGGCGGTGTCTTGGAGCGTGCTCGGACTCTACTTCGATCGTTGGGTGACGGAGTCCTGTGTCGGCTTGGCGATCGCGACTTCACTTGGTTGCAAAGTTCCGATTCATCTTCCTCAGATGTAAACCATCGGATCGCCCTACCCTTTGGGCTGGGCGAGCGCTTTCTTGGTTGCCTGGCGGGTGTTCTGCAGGACATGAGTGAGTAGCCATCATCATCATCATCAGCCAATTTTATGTCCACTGCAAGACGAAGGCCTCTCCCTGAGATCTCCAATTACCCCTGTCTTGCGCTAGCTGATTCCAACTTGCGCCTGCAAATTTCCTAACTTCATCATCCCATCTGGTTTTCTGCCGACCTCGACTGCGCTTCCGTTCTCTTGGTATCCATTCTGTAACCCTAATGGTACACCGGTTATCCATCCTACGTATTACATGGCCTGCCCAGCTCCATTTGTTCCACTTAATGTCAACTATAATATCGGCTATCCCCGTTTGTTCTCTGATCCACACCACTCTCTTCCTGTCTCTTAACGTTAGTCCTAAGATTTTTCGTTCCATCGCTCTTTGTGCGGTCCTTAACTTGTTCTCGAGCTTCTTTGTTAACCTCCAAGTTTCTGCCCCATATGTTAGCACCGGTAGAATGCAATGATTGTACACTTTTCTTTTCAACGACAGTGGTAAACTCCCAGTTAGGATTTGGCAATGCCTGCCGTATGCACTCCAACCCAATTTTATTCTTCTGTAAATTTCTTTCTCGTGATCAGGGTCCCCTGTGAGTAATTGACCTAGATAAACGTACTCCTTTACAGACTCTAGAGGCTGACTGGCAATCCTGAAATCTTGTTCCCTTGCCAGGCTATTGAACATTATCTTTGTCTTCTGCATATTAATCTTCAACCCCACTCTTACACTTTCTCGGTTAAGGTCCTCAATCATTTGCTGTAATTCGTCTCCATTGTTGCTGAATAGGACAATGTCATCAGCAAATCGGAGGTTGCTGAGATATTCACCGTTGATCCTCACTCCTAAGCTTTCCCAGTCTAAGAGCTTGAATACTTCTTCTAAGCATGCAGTGAATAGCATTGGAGAGATTGTGTCTCCTTGCCTGACCCCTTTCTTGATATGTAACTTTCTACTTTTCTTGTGGAGAACCAAGGTAGCTGTGGAATCCTTGTAGATGTTTGCTAAGATATTCACGTATGTCTCTTGTACTCCTTGATTACGCAATGCATCTATGACTGCTGCTATCTCTACTGAATCAAATGCCTTGTCATAATCTATGAAAGCCATATAGAGAGGTTCATTGTATTCCGCAGATTTCTCGATTACCTGATTGATGACGTGGATATGATCCATCGTAGAATATCCCTTCCTGAAGCCAGCCTGTTCTCTTGGTTGGCTGAAGTCAAGTGTTGCCCTGATTCTATTAGAAATTATCTTGGTGAATATTTTATACAATACTGAAAGCAAGCTAATGGGTCTATAATTCTTCAATTCTTTAACGTCTCCCTTCTTATGGATTAGTATAATGTTGGCGTTCTTCCAGCTCTCTGGTACACTTGAAGTTGTGAGGCATTGCGTATAAAGGGTCGCAAGCTTTTCAATTATGATATCTCCTCCATACTTGATTAAATCGACTGTTATTCCATCTTCTCCAGCAGATTTTCCCCTGGACATGTCTTTCACGGCCCTTCTAACTTCATCGCTAGTTATAGAAGGAGCCTCTGTATCCGGTTCATCACTATTTCGAATGAAAGTAGTTTGGCTGTTTTGGGTACTGTATAGGCCAGTATAGAATTCTTCCGCTGCTTTTACTATGTCATCGAAATTGCTGATGATATGACCATGCTTATCTTTCAGTGCATACATCTTGCCTTGTCCTATGCCAAGCTTTCTTCTTACTGATTTAATGCTGCTTCCATATTTTACGGCTTCCTCAATCTTTCTCACGTTATAATTTCGAATATCCCTTACTTTCTTCTTGTTGATCGGTTTTGACAGTTCAGCGAATTCTATCTGATCTCTTGAGTTGGACATTTTCATGTTTTGTCGTTTCTTTATTAGGTCCTTTGGTTCTTGGGAGAGCTTACCTACTGGTTGCCTTGGTGCCTTACCTCCCACTTCAATTGCTGCTTCTGAGATCAACCTAGTTACGGTTTCATTCATTACCTCTATGTTGTCTTTATCTTCCTGTTCTGCATATTTGTTTGCGAGCACCAGCCTGAATTGGTCTGCTTTTATCCTTACTGCCTCTAGGTTGGCCTGTTTCTTCTTGACTAATTTTACTCTTTCTCTCTTCAAATTGAGAGAAATCCTGGACCTCACTAACCTATGGTCACTGCAATTTACCTTACCTAACACTTCTACATCCTGCACCATGCTTGGATCGGCAGAGAGTGTGAAATCTATTTCATTCCTTGTTTCTCCATTAGGGCTTTTCCAAGTCCACTTCCTGTTGCTGCGCTTCCTGACGAAGGTATTCATTATTCGGAGCCTATTCCTTTCCGCGAATTCTACTAACATCTCTCCTCCTGCATTCCTAGAATCGATGCCGCAGTTGCAAATTGCTTGCTCGCCAACCTGCTTTTTCCCCACTTTTGCATTGAAGTCACCCATGACTACAGTATATACTGAGTTTGCACCTTTCTCATTGCTAATTCAACATCTTCATAAAACTGTTCTATTTCTTCATCATCGTGACTATAGAGATTGGGGCGTAGGCTTGTAGTACCTTCATTTTGTACCTCCTATTCAGATTTATTACGACGACTGCTACCCTCTCATTAATACTGTAGAAATCATCAATGTTGCCCGCTATGTTGTTATGGACTAGAAATCCTACCCCGGATTCTCTCTTATCTGGAAGACCTCTGTAGCAGAGGACGTGGCCGTTAGTCAGCACTGCGTAAGCCTCACCAGTTCTTCTAACCTCACTAAGGCCAATAATATCCCAGGCAATGCCTGACAATTCTTCAAATAGTCCTGCTAAGCTAGCCTCACTCGATAGGGTGCGCGTGCTGAGCGTTGCCAGGTTCAGTTTCCATTGGCGGCCTGCCCGGGCCCATAGATTCTTAGCACCCTCTGCCGCGTAGCAGGTCTGACCGCCGCCTTGGTCAGGTGCTCCGCCGCCACTGGGGACTGAGGGCCATGGGTTAATTGTCGGAGTCATGAGGGAGGTAGCGGCCGAATACTGCACCAGGGAGGCCAATTCCTGTTCTGGTGAGGGAGTGACTTTTGATGAAGCTTAGTGGGCCTTCCTAGTATGGTTGTACCTGAACTAGTATAGCCCCACTAGCTCTCGGCAATAATATTTTTTTCTTGCCGGTGTCAGGCACCACTCCATGCCTGAAAATGTAGTGGACTGGAGTAGGATTCGAACTTACGACCTTCAGATTTCAAGCCGGGTATTCTACCTCTACTCCACGCCACCACTCTAGCGAGTAGTAGTATTGGTTTATTGAGCGGTCGTGCTTTGGCCGATGTTTCGTACCCTCTTCTGTGCGCGATAGCGTTCTCAAGGGGCGTAAAAGCCTTCTCAAGACCTTTCGAGAGGGCATTTCTCTTGAGTTACGTCCACTGAGAGCATGTGCTCTCGAGCAGCGTTCTTGAAGCTGACCACTCTTAGTGTATGACAACGTAAATAAATTTTCTTTGTGCCTATCATCGACTTGACGAGCGTCCCCCTCTCCCCCTTCGTTCTTCTGAGCACCACGACTAATCACCGTGACGAAACAAGAATGCGACGCGGGTAACGATATGCAGCGCCGGGCCTTCTCCGCGACGAATCAAGAATTAGACGCGGGTGACTTCAAGCTGAACAGGCCTTCTATGCGACGAAAGATGAATGCGACGAGGGTGACGTCAGCACCTGCCCCGCCCAAGGAGGTTTAAATGAAATTTGCTGGAGCGGAGGGGACGCCCCTCAACTGAAGCCGCGCGCCGCCATCTTGCCATAGGCAGAAAGCGCGCCTTCCGCCACGGCAGCCGCAGTGCTTAGTCAGCCTGGTGGCGCACGGGCGTCGTAATGGTTGCATCCTGTGTTGCGTATGCGTACGGCTGCACAAGTCGAGCGAGAAAGGACGCTGGGATTACGTTTCACTTGTAGGTACCACATGTTGAGCTTCATGAAAATTTATCCGCCTGTCGCAACACATGCTGGCAGCTCGCAATCTGTCTGCAATTTCACATCTGACGGTCATTGTTTTTTCCAAACACGTTTCCTACAAATGTGCGAAGCACGTGCGAGCGGGCTGTTCGGTGGGAAGGCTGGAAGCCAAAAGACGGCGATCACATATGTTCTAAGCACTCCACGCCGGGTTGTTTCGACCGTACCGGGCAGACGATACGGCTGCGACCAGCAAGTTGTCCGACCGTGTTTGACGCATTTCCAAAGCACCTGCACAAGCCGATGAGTACACATTCTTGTGCTAGTTGTTATCACGTGGTTGATATCGCCGGTGCTGAGCGTGAATGGGAAAAGAACGCACCGTTTGCTATTCGCTGAAATTAAATAGACGACTCCCTAGATTTCGTCATCCGTTGCGGTGTTGTCTTAAAAGGATTGCTCGTAATTCCGAGGTGTTAAGTAGTGTCGTTCGGGCAGTATACGAGCAGCTGTTTTGTTTTACATTTGTGCCTTTTTTGTTCTTATATTTGTGTTTGCTTTGCGCAACGCAGCGAGTAGAGCCAGTAGTCTTAAATTGTGCAATTCTCGTTCCAGCTGAAAAGAAAGCGACCACCACCGAGGCCCTGGACTACTCCAGCTGACAGAGGTGTAGAAGTTGAAAAAGTTGTTGAATATGGGGCACTTGCATCACCTACAAAGCAGCATTACACAGAAATGCTGCATGTTTCTCAAGAACAGATAACACAGCTCAAGAAGAAATCAGAATTCTGCAATTGAGCAAGCGGGGATCGACCAGCAAGTACGAGACTGCTCAAGAGATAATAAGGGATATCAGGTACCAAAAACTCATGTCTGAGGAGTGCATGGGGTGTTCACTGCAGCCTTTTCTCCTGATATACAGCAACTCCTCAACAGGGCAGGAAAAGACCAGAAATTAAGGCACGTACCTGCGTGCATTTGCGTTAACGCTGTACTTCTATGCTCCGTCAGCTTATGAGTATGTATGTACGCTCGAAGTTTAATGGAGCACTGCCAGCAAAGCGCACTATACGAGAATAGTGCAGTTCCATCAACGGGGATCCTGGCTTCACAGCTCAGTGGCTGTCTTTCTTGAAAAAGCTTGTCCAATGCCGCACGGAGACTCTGTACTGTACTTTGATTATCGATGACATGTCAATCAGGAAACATGTTGAGCCTGTGGGCGACACAGTGGTAGGATATGTGGACTTTCGGACTGGAATGCATGATGACAGTGTGCCTGAAGCTAAGCATGCGTGTCCGTATATGCTCGTTGGCTCGAACTTGCGACTTAAGTTGCCAGTTGAGTATTTTTTAATTGATTCATTCACAGGAGCAGTGAGAGCCGAGCAAACGAAACATTTTATTGAAAATCTAACGTCAATAGGTTTAGCTCGTAGCTTACACGCTACCCGCCATGGTTGCTGTTGTATAGGAAAGAAGATGAAGATGGTGGCGCTGTGACACAAAATAAAGAAGATGATGTTCAGGCATCGGATCCATCGTTCCTCTGTGTTCTAAATACAACATATTGGCGACGAGAATTCAACCCATGCAAGTGCAACAGTCCTGGTAATTTCTGTTGCATCACCACAATGAGCATTCTGGGATTGCAACCGCCACCGCCTTTCCTGCCTTCGCCTGGTCATCCGGCTGTCCCATATGGGACTAGTGGAAGCAAGCCTTTCACACGTACATGGTGGCTTCTGAAGCTTCAGAGCTTCCAGCCGAACGCCGAAAAGCTATCCTTCTCACATGCCTTGGTATAGAGGGGCAGCGGATCTTCTCTATACACTGAAGCCAGCGGACTTGCAGTCTGGCTCTGCTCCCGCTACTAGTCCTTCGAGCACAGGTGACACCGGGTCGACGAATGACGCGTATGACTCTGCAATCGCCCTGCTTTCGGATCATTTCAAGCATTCAGTCAACGTCATCGTGGCTTGACAACGGTTCAGTCACCTGCATGCTCAGCATGCAGGTGAGACAGCGGAAGAATACGTCTCTGCTTTACAAATCCTCATTGCAGACTGTAATTTCGGAAGCCTCGCTGATGAGATGCTACGTGATCAGTTTGTCTCGAAAACGACGAATCATCATTTACGTGAGCGGTTACTTTTTGAGGGCTCATCACTGACGCTCTCACGAGCTATAACAATTGCTAATCAGTACGAAGAAGCCGTGACTCATGCTAAGGAATTTTGCGACGATGCTTCAGTTCATCACGTCAAAACCGCGCAAAGCTCTTCTCGGTCTTCTGAACAACCAAATGAACGCACAACTTGTAATAAGTGCAAAGCCAAAGCATCTGAGCATCCCGTACAAGGTGCCACGAACCTTCGAGCTTGCTATCGTTGTGGAGCGACTGATCATCTTGCGAACAGTCCTGCATGTAAGGCCCGCAAGCACAGATGTCGTCGCTGTGAGAAGATTGGCCACTTAGATTTTATGTGTAGGTCGTCTCGATATTCAGCTAGAGTTCGACAAGTTGATGACGACGACGACGCTAGCTCCCAGAGTAGCGGAAAAACAGTTTGTGTTGGCAATGGAAACAAGCATGGCATTTACGCATCCGTCGCTGTGGAAGGTCACCCTATCTCGTTTCTAGTTGATACGGAATCTTCTGTCACTATTCTGACTGAAGAACTCTATCACCAGTTTTCTGCAAGCACTTACCCTTTGAAACCTACCTCAGTGCAGCTTTTCGACTACTCCAAGTCAAAGATAAGAGTTCGAGGATGTTTTGTCGCTTCAGCTGCGTCCCAAGAGAGAACTGCTAGCTTGTATTCTTCTGTATGTTGTATCTGAAGGCACCACTGTACTGGGCTTAGACGCCATTGCGGCACTACAGATGAATATTGAAGGTAAATCGCTTCAGTGTCTTGCATTGGCCTCCAGCACTCCTACATTGCCAGCTGAGCTACGTTCAGAGTATGAACACCTCTTTGACAAACAGCTCGGACTTGCCAAAGGATTCAAACACAAAGTTAAGGTTCGTGATTCCGTGCCACCCGTTGCCAGCAAGCTACGACGGCTGCCGTTTACCCTTCGTGAACAAGTGTCGGCTGAATTGCAGAAACTTGAAACCCAAGACATAATCGAGCGCGTTGACGCCTCTCAGTGGGTTTCTCCTATAGTGGTTGTTCGCAAGAAGGATGGTTCAATACGAATGTGTGTTGGTCTGCGAGAGCCCAATAAAGCTATAATTGTTGACAGCTTTCCACTACCACAGACAGACGAGTTGCTTCACAGCTTAGCTGGCGCCAAGCGATTCTCGAAACTGGATTTGGCGTCTGCCTACCATCAACTAGAGCTCGATCCTGAGAGTCGTGATCTCACTACCTTCATCACGCACGACGGGCTTTTTCGTTTTAAGAGAGTATGTTTCGGCTTGGCTTCAGCCCCGTCAGCATTTCAAAAGATGATGCATCTCATACTGAAAGGGTGCAAAGGTGTACTTTTCTACATCGACGACATTATCGTATATGGTCGTTCTCGAGAAGACCATCTTTCAAACCTTCGCATCGTTTTGCAACGACTTTCTAAAGCGGGCCTGAAACTCAACCAGAAGTGCGTTTTCGACGTCACGGAACTAACGTTTCTGGGACATGTGAACGGCAAAGGACTCTTTCCACTATAGCGTCATCTATCCAAGCGATGAAAGAAGCTCCGGCGCCTTCAAACATCAATGAAGTTCCCTGCTTGGTCTGGCGGGATTTTATTCTAAGTTCGTTCCCCATTTTTCGGATGTTGTGGAACCTTTACGGGCATTGCTTCGTGGCAACGAGCCATTTGCTTGGACGCCAGCTGCCGAATAGAGTTTTGTCCGTTTGAAATCACTACTGACAACTTGCAAAGTTCTACATTTCTTTGACCCGAACCTACCCGCCATCGTCACGACCGATGCCTCCGGGTATGGACTGGGTGCTGTGCTGCAACAAGATAACAAGGGAATTCTACAGACGGTTGCCTTTGCCTCCTGTACCTTGAGCCCACAAGAGAGGACGTACTCTGCAGGCGAACGTGAATCCTTAGCATGTGTTTGGGCCTGTGAACATTGGCACGTGCACCTTTGGGGTCGCCCCTTTGTCTTGCGAACCGACCACAGTGTTCTTGTCACCTTGCTGTCAACCAAAGGTGTTGGCCATCGGCCATTGCGAATTTCACGTTGATCAGCGCGACTTCTTTGTTACAACTACACCGTAGAGTACCGTAAGGGAAGCGATAATGTGGTGGCTGATGCGCTCTCTCGACTGCCTTTGCAAGGAGAAACCAATGAGGTTGCCGAAGATGAGTTTGTTTGCCTTCTTTCTCCGATGTTAACCATTGCAGAATTACAAGCGGAGAGTGCATCTGACAGTACAATCGCAAAAGTCATGGACTTTGTTTGGACTCTTGGCCGCAAAAAAAATCTCTGGAAGTGGGGCTAATGCCATATTTTTATGTACGTGCAGAACTATCCATTGTACACGACTTGCTTTACCGTGGTGACAGGATCGTAGTTCCAGGTATCCTTACTCGTCGTTTGATGGAAGTCGCACACGAATCGCATCCGGGGATTAGTCGTACGAAAAGCCGTTTGCGAGAGTTGTACTGGTGGCCTCGAATGGATAACCACTTAGAACAACTGGTTAAAACATGTGTTGTTTGCCAGTCATGTGACAAATCAGCACGGCCAACCGTAGCACCTATGCAACCAGTAGCTTTCCCTGACAACCCTTGGGAGAAGATTGCCATTGATATTATTGGCCCATTTGAGCAAGCTCCCATCAAATGCCGTTATGCAGTGACGCTCATTGATTATCACAGCAAATGGCCAGAAGTTTTTTTTTTTTTCAAGACAAGTTTCTACGGCGACGGTCAAGAATTTCCTGCTACAAGTGTTTTCTCGTGAAGGCTACCCGAGTGAAATAGTTTCCGACCACGGACCGCAGTTCACCTCGGTTGAATTTCAAGAATTCCTTCAGGAACGTGGCATACGCCATTGCTTTTCTTCTGTTTACCACCCGCAAGCAAACGGGTTTGTAGAAAGGTTCAACAGAGTCCTCAAATCTGTTGTCCAGATGGCAGTATACGAGCGGCGTGATATCCGTGTCGCCGTGACAGACTATTTGGGGGTCTACCGCTGCACACCTCACGCCACAACGGGAGTTGCACCCGCCGTTTTGCTGCACGGACGACTGCCACGAACACGCTTAAGCATTGTTGGATTACCGGATTCTTCATTTCACGAAAATCCAGCACAAGCGATGAAATGGCTGCGCCAACGTGTCAGACAAGACCAAGCATCTTCCAAACTTTACACAGACTGCCGTCGCGGAGCCCGGACAAGACACTTTGCCGTCGGCGACTACGTCCACGTGAGAAAGTCGTCAGTTCACGGGAAAATATCTTCGCGCTTTTCGAAACCGAAGCAGATTATTGAGCAACGAGGGCCAGCTTCATTTCTTTTGGATGACGGTCGAGTGTGGAACGCCTCCAAATTTCAAGCGATGCACCCAGAAGCTAAAGTTCACAGGCAATCGACCTGGTATTCTAGAATGGACTCTACCACTACCTGACGAGTCTCTTCAAGGTAGTGCATTTCCTGCGAGTGAACAACATGCTGACTGTCAATCTACGTCACGTCAAGAAATAGCTTAGTGGCTATGGTGTTGGGCTGATAAGCACAAGGTCGCGGGATCAAATCCCGCCCCCGGCGGCCGCTTTTCAATGGGGGCGAAATGCAGAAAACACCCGTGTACTTAGATTTAAGTGCACGTTAAAGAACCCCAGATGGTCCAAATTATACCGGAGTCCCCCACTACGGCGTGCCCCATAATGAGATGGTGGTTTGGCACGTAAAACCCTATAATTAATTTTTTTTCACTGATATTTGATGGCGCTATATCAAACATCATGGCCAAGTGGCCGAACTTTACATAAGCATCAGACTCCATCGCATTACGAAAGACTGAAACAGGGAAATGCGTGCTGAAAAAGGGAGGTCTGCTCTTACGAGGCTGATTATTTTTAAAGAGCAGTGATACAGACCCTTCACCGGTGTTCAAGCTTACAAGAACAACACCAAAAGAAACAAAATAAAGTTGATTGCATTGTTATCAGCCATTTGACATTTCACTACTGACTACTTCCCCCGTGGTGCTCGCGATAAGCGTTAAAAACTACCGCGGGGAGACGCAGTCAGCGCGGCGAGCGCGCCGGGGCTCCCGTTTTTTGCCTATGGCAAATGGCCGCCGCGCGCGCGGCGCGGCTTCACCGCCGCCCATTGGTAGGCATAGGGGACCTCCGCTCCAGCAGGTTTATTTAAACCTCCTTGGCCCCGCCTCGCTTCTGCCGATGAGGAGCCAAAAAAGGGGTTTGAGGAAGAACCAGCCCTTTGTGAAAGAGAGTCGTCTCCAGCCGCACTGTCAGTCATTTTTATTTCGTCGCGGTGATTAGTCTTGGTGCTCAGAAGAACGCAGGGGGGGACGTCGTCACCTCGATGATACATGCACGCGGTCTGGCACAACACTCCGTGGATGACACAGGATCACGGAGGAGGCGACCTCTTTTCGCTGCCTTGTGGAAAGGAGCCAGCAATTGGAGTGCTGGTCAATGGTAGAGGTCGTGCGGGTGGCGGCGTCACGTTTGCCACGTGCGGTGCACCGGCGACTGAACGAGACTCCAGTCGCAGGTTCTCGAGCAGGCGGATGGCAGCAGCCGTGTCTGACGATTCGTCAGAGAAGCCGCTGTCGTGTCCCCTCGACAGGTCTGCGCAAGCACACAAAGCGGGCGTTGTACACGTAAATCCGGCTTAATGCACCGTAAACGATGTGTACGGACGAATGGGTAGTCGACGAACGCAAGCATAACGGAGCGGTGTTGTTGTGTGCATTTGTTAGCGAATTACGTTGGTCGAATCACTGACCCTCGCTATATAGACGAACTGTGCATCACTCTCTTTGATGGCCTATAGGCTCTTCCCCTCTGGATCTGCCAGTGTTTGCATGCGTGTAAAACAATGCGCGGTGATGTTGTATCACACTGCTCTCCTTCAACGAACACAACACTCTACGCACGTCTAATGACATGCTTGTCGCCCGTTGTTTCATTACTTGTGCTGTCACGGTGCATCAGACAACTGAAAGCCGATGTTTCTCATATACAAGCCTGTCAGCTGACCGGACGTCCAGTCACGGGCAACATTAAAGGCATGTAATTAATAACGTAAGTAATCCTTTATTTTTTAGCCAACCGGACTCAACGCCACCTTTATATTTCATTTTGTTTAGAAAAGAGAAAATATGCGATAGTTAGTTCGATATTCGGAGATGGCTTTTCTCGAACATTTGCCTTCGATTCGATTCGGAAATTGAAACAGTCGAACACCCCTAATAATTTATGAACAGTCCTTTAGAATATAATACGTTGTCTACACAAACAATAAGTGCTATCAGGCCGATGCCTCGCGTTGGCATTGAAGAGTGCTGGGTACATGTCTTGCTGCCGGGCTAATCTGACGCTGCTCCACAAGTGCCCAAACACGATCGAAAACAATCGCTTTGTTAATGCAAGGGCAGAGGTTTGAACAAAGTGAATGTAGTGGTAAAAAATCACGGACAGCTTCATTTCAGTTATTTTTCTCGCTGCGAAATTTTTATGAATCCGTGACCAATACGTGTGCAGCTCAAGACCGTGAACAGTGCGTAAAAATGTGCCAACTAAACTGGGCCCGGCCCATATTCACAGAAAGCTCTTACACTGTAATTGTTCGTAATACCAAATGCTAGCCAATCTTTTATGCTGGAGATATTATTAGCGAAGGCGGGTAGCCGGTAGCAAAGAGGACCTACGAACGAAAAGCTTTGCGAATTCAGCCCTTGATTAAAGCTATGCTGATTTTTAATTCTGTTACTGTTAAAGCTGCTTGACATGCTCCGTCTGAACCCCCCCCCCCCCCCCCCCCCTTCTTCCCTCTTTGTGGGCAGCAAATAAAAAATAAGTCACCGACAGCCAGCCGGTGTTTTCCCGTCCGGTAAATGGCGCGTTGTTAACGAAGTGGAATACAATCCGCGCGGTATTGTACCGTGCTATTAGAGGTCTTGCGTAATCCAAGTTTAATCGTCAGCAATAGCTTCTCCGCCGACCCATTCAACTGATGTGATAAGGCGTTGCGCGTAAGTGATGAATTCCGTTTTTATGCGATGAAAGACAAAGTGCGCCTACGTTATTTGCGGTCTGATATCCCGGCCAACAGTTCCAGTAACGCCAAATCTATTAAACGTTGTTTGTAATGCACCGAGTCTTCCCTGTGCTAACCGTCTTCAGCAGGCTCAACCTCTATCCACTTTTCGAGAGTCTATTGCGATGGGCAACACATGCCCGCCTACAGGGCCGACATATACTCTGTGCGCCCACGACGATTTCTCCTGTGTTTCAAGCCACGGAACAGGGGCCGAATTCGCAAAGCGTTTTGTTCGCAAGTGTTCGTTGCCATTGGCTGGCCGTCTCCACTAATATTTCCAGCACCAGGAGTGGTTGAAATTTGCCCTTACGACCAATTCTAGCGTAAATGCTTTTTGTGAATACTGGCCCAGATGTTATGGCCGGTGGCATTGTGAAACACTGCGCACACACAGAGCACGTTCCGACAAGAAATTCGCGGTATCTCTCAATATCATCGATATCATCCCAAAGGTAGACTATGCTGATTTTCGATATCTCTGTGCAGCCCCGAATGCCACAGAGGAGCGAACGAGCCAGATATACTTAATCGACGCGACTGCTTGGTGTGCGTCGTGTTATACATCTAGCATTATATTCCGCACGGCGACTGGGATTACTGCGCGAAGGCCTCAGTAGATGGGGCCATTACTACTCTCTATATAGTTCATGCCTCGTTAATATGAATGAACTTAAATTTTCATTTCTATTGTGTATGTAATCAGTTATTTGTTTGAGAGGTCTATTGGCTTCCGTTATCATAGTTAAATCTCTTGACGACACGAGCGTGGTGCCAAGATATTCCTCGAGAATTACGCTCTCACAAGTGCCGTTGCTTAAAGGCACCGCAAAACTGTCTCCATGGTGAAGCTGTGCAGGTAGGCGGATCAGGGCATCTGCAACGATGCGCGATGCTCTTTCGATGACGAAGCTCTTTCTGGCTTCGTATGACCTTGATATATATGGCGTTGAGCAGAAGGAACCAGCGTTGAATCTATAGTGCACTGCTGCCAAAGTGGGTAGAGGCTTCTGCGGACTGAAGGTCGCATTATCAGCTTGAAGTCCAGATAAAAGGCACTTGTGGAATTCGGACACTCCAAACACAAATACCAGAGCCTGCCGCTCACAATGGGCATATTGCGCCCCCTGATAAATAGTCAGCGTGCGCGTCCGGAAGCCGACTGGCTTGGTTCCTGTGTTGATGCGGTGTTATGCAAGCGTGCACCACAAGATGTGTCCGCTTAGGAGGTATATACATCGTACACTGATCCGTGGACAGAAAGCTCTGAAAATCTTTATCTTAATGGCAATGACGTCATGTATATGCCTGTCAATGCATATGTTGGCGGCTATTGTACCTACGGCGCATTAATAAACTTAGTCATTTATAGACTCTAAGCCGCGCTCAAACGAAAATTCTGCCCCATTACTTACGCAGCTAATACCCAGCGGTATTTGTGGTCTTTGATGATGCAGAGAGAACTGCACACATTTCTTCCAAATCTCAAAACAAACAAAAGAAACCTTCTTCGACAGCCAGCAAGACATTAGCTACTGGGCTTCGGAGAACTGTCCATGCCCGAAGAATGCCACACCGTTGAATTGCTGATGGCCATAGTGGCCAAGTGCGGCCTGCGACATCTGCTCGATAACCTTATCATGCGATAGGACCTTGCATTTGTAGCACCATGTGAAAAGTCGAAGAGGAAGGCCAACACTTGCCGAGAAACTACGGGCGCTATAACGTAGAATGATTCCAAACTGTTTTGATTCCAAACGCCTGACGTCAAATTTACGTAACCACCGACGCAAGCATCGGGTGGTGACCCGCAGCGTTGTCTGAATAACCCAATTAAACACTCTCCTCGTTTGTAGCAGGTCACCTTTGTTCGCTTTCAAAACCAATAACATTGTCTACACTCAGCTGTTTTTCTTATCTAATTTTCTGACAAAAGGTGAGGAGAACGCTCTAGTGGAGACGGTTTCGATGGGGCCGAGCCAGCACAGTGAAAATAGATAACCGCATGAGGAGGGTGGTGCCGGCTTCTCCGATTGGTCCGCTTCGCCTTACTTAGCTTGCGGTTGCTGGTCCAAAATCGCGGCGGCGTGCAACGGAAGGATAAGAATGCCGCTAAAACGGATCCGCAGCAAGGAAGAGTTGGCATAGCGATGTCGCATGCATGCCGAAAGGGCTCGATAACGTTTTACTGCCACGCAAAAATGTTTATCATGCGCTAATAAATACTTTCTCACCGGCTGGTGCGAGTTGCGAGGGCCTGAGCGATCGGCGGGCAGCCATCATCTATTCCTGTCGGAACGGGGCAGTCTGTGGCTATTCAGAAAAATTTGCAGTTTTGTTCGGCATATTATTGCATTTTTTTTGCGTACACGTCACTTTAACGTAGTGAGTTTTCGCGGTTTTGTGAGGTCACATGGCAGACAGGCGAAGTGGGCTTAGCCAGAAAGCATTGACTAATAGCAGAGGGCTAATGGTGAAAAGGCGTCGAATCAGGAATGGTTATTTTTCTTTTGTGCGGTATAATCTTGCATAATCAGTGTGCATGTACACATTATATCAGATGGGGAGCTATCGCGGTTTTCGTGACGTCGCGTGACAGACAGGCTAAGTTGGGAGTGGCCCGAAAATGTTTGCACCAATCGCGGAGGATGATTGCAGAAATTGAAATCAAAACAGTTTGGAATCATTTTACGTTATAGCACCCTACGTTTCGTTATTCTCGTTTATAAACTTCGTGGTCGTGCACCTTACGTGACACCAGCTGTATGGTCTGTAATTGAATTTGTACTCGTTCTTCTAGATACATTATGCACACAATAGATTTCATGCACATATATGTATTGTGCGTGCATTGTAATTTTTGCGAAGTGTGCGTAATAGCGTATTAGTTGTAATAAGTGAATACTGTTCGGCAAGCTTGCTCTATACACAGAATAAGGTTCAGCGCATATGCATTCAACGTCTTAAGATATTACGCGAGCGAGCAGAAAAATACCTACGAGGCTGCTCTGGTAAAAAAAAAAAAAAAACAAGAAAAGAAAAAAAAAACCGGGCGTTAAGCGGAATGTACCTGAGCATGTATTACGCATGTTGCCTTGCGGCTATTTTAACTTAGTCACCGTGACACCATAGCGACGGCGTCATAAGAAAAACACAATATGCGATCGTTAATCGGCTCATTGCGATGCGCATTCAATTTATATCAATATATTCCTAAACTGCAAAATAACGAAGCCGCTCGACAGCAGACGTGACATGGCTGACGCAATACAACGCGAATCGCAGGTTTGAAAGATACTGGTGGTTTCACGGTCCTTATCAAATGTTTAATACCCAGTCCCCACGCTACCGCACCCGACTTCGTGCCACTTTGTGGATCTTATCTGCATTTCTCCTGGGAGGCGTGGGTAGTTCCCTCTTACGAATCACTAGAGAGCAGCTGATGATGCTCAAATAGGGCATGCGGGTAATAAAGCAGGGGATTTCTTATATGAATGTTACTTCTATCACGCTCTTGGAGTTACACAGGGACGACAGGAAGAAAACCGATAGCTCATTTCCTTTCTCTTCTCGTTTCCTTTAGTCATGCTGGTCCAACCTGCGGTCTCTTGGAACATTGATCGAATGGTGTGCAGAGTGGCCATTCTAGAACACCGAGGGCCGTACTTTGTAAGGATTCTTTTTCGTCGACTCTATTCATTCCTTGCATATCCATCCCGCCAAATGACCGATCCCGGTGATACGGGGTGCGCTGCTTCACCCGAACCAATAACGAAAGGTGAAAAAAAAAAATAGTCGCAGTTTCGCACGAAAGGCGAAGCATCGTTTGCGATAGCAAATTAGTGGCCGTATAAACTTGTAAACATAAGCATGCTAACTAAATTAACAAGCATGGTGCCACGCGTGCACAAGCAAACATGAACATATCTCACTCGATGACCGCGGTAACTCGCTGTGAAAACGCTGGAGGGAGAAAGCGCGGTAGCAGCAGCGAGCAAATTGACCATCGTGCTGCGTCTCGCATCAACGCGAACTAAGCCGAGAAAACACAGCGCACGTGGACTGTGTTCCCGTCGCAGACAGCTTTCAAGATACAGCGGCCCAGGCTGGCGCACGCGGCCGGCCGGGTAGCCCGGAATAGACAGTGTCATTACAGCAATTATGCATTTGAATTTTTATTGCGATAGCAATTATATGGACACTTCAACCGAATTTCTGCCGTCGGCGTCGCCGTCGCCGTCGCCGTGAGGTTCCCTATGATAAAATTTACGCCGCGCGCCGTATGCCCAAGCGGAAGCGTGCGGGGACGCGCGCTATCACGGAGAGCGAACGCACTCAATCTCCCACGCGCAAGCAAGGAAGCAGGAAGCCAGCGCCGGAAAAGCGGGGGGGGGGGGGGGGCACTTCTACTTTGCCAACAACCGCGCTCGTCGCTCGTCCGCACCGTCTCTTATCTCCACACGGCTCTGACCTTTATGCGCCGTGCATTCGCCGCTCAGTTTCCGTTGAAGCGATACACCGCACGTACCTTCCGCCGCTGCGGCGTATGGGCTTGCTGTCAGCGTTTTGACAGTCGTTGTCTGCAGTCATTCAGTGTGATCTATTCGTGTTTGTTTGTGCGCGCTCACACCACGCTTGTTCATTCAGTTAGTAATAGTCGGGTCACATTTTCCAACGCACGCTACACATGCAATGCTGCCCGGATCGGCAGTGCAGCGCTACAGGTGTGTCCCTTCGCACGCGCTGCCCACGGGAAGCGCTTCTCATCAACACCACCGTTTCACACGCGCCTTCTCGTGGTCATCGAGTCTCTCTTCATGTCTGTCTACTTACGCCGCAGCACACCTGCTTACTTAATCAGCTCATGTTTACTACAATTCATATTGCTGCCAAAGCCCCTCACCTTACTTCGTATGACATTGCTGTGTTGCTATCGCATTCATTGCTTCGCCCTTAGGGCGAAACTGTGACATTTTTTTTTGTGCAAGTAATGTCCGCCTCTTTGAGTAGACCAGCACATGAACTAGAATTGTGCTATCTGCCACAGGCAACCTTTAAAATTTTTTTTCAATGTGTTTGCTGAAACACCCCGTATTTATGGCCTCTGCATGCAAGAGGCGATGTTTCCATCCCTAATGCGTAAATGTTGCAAATAATTAGAAGAGCTTTTTAATTTATTTTTTTTGTCGCCAGTCGTTAGCATATCCTACTGGAAAGAGCATCAATATTGAGACACCTATCACTCGCGTGCTTTTCACACGCCGTAGATAGGTCACTGAAGTCTGCATATGTTTTTCAGGGTCAAAAATGCACGGCAAAGTAATTTAAAGTGAGGTGAACATACATCAACATATTCATTCTCTAGGCATAGGCTATCCATTTAGTTGGCTACCTCCTTCTCTTTAAAAAATATAATAAACTTTGTCCTGTGCATATATTTAAATATATTGTGTCTGTGCATGGTGTTGTCAGCGGAAATTTAAAAAAAATGATGTGAGGAAACACGGATGAGGTAACTGCCGCTAGTGCTTCTAAGGCGATTGTCCTCCTATTAGCAGGATTTGCCGAAATAAAGCGAAAGTATAAATTAAAATCCGTGCACGTCCGCGCCAACAATGCTGTCGTAAGCTTTTAACCACAACAATAGTGAAATGGTAGAGCCAACGCGCAAGAATCCTCAAATCATGTGTGTAATAGAACTCCGGTAATGACACTCTAAGGGCGCGGGGGGGGGGGGGGGGAAGGCTCTGCCCTCTCCCCCCCCCCCCCTTGGGAAAACTGCGGAGGGGGCTCGGGCCCCGGAGCCCCCCCCCCCCCCCCCGTAGTCGGCGCCTATGATGTGATGCCACCTAGCGAGCGAAAAAAAAAAAAAACGCGGTTGGCTCCGAGGTTCACATACATGCTTACGTTTCCACGCTCTCAAACGTGGCGCTACCTCTGTCTTTGAGCAAAGTGTGGAAAAAGGTGAGGCGGTGCAATTGTGAAAGTGGGTGCACTACCGTACCCCACAACTATGAAACCACAACAATGAAACTAAATCTATCGAACCAGAACCAATGACTCTTTTCATGCGGCGCTTCGAGCGCCTACTCTGTTCTACAGGAGAATAGGACCCCACTTACTGACTTGTTCTGAATAGTGCAGTCAAGTTGTCGGTTGCTGCTTGTGTACTACACGCCGCATATGGCAGAACACGGCGCTCATTGCTTCGCATCAAGTTCAGCGTGTGCGCTTCATTATGAGCTCACCAGGTATGTAATATCTGTATGCCTTGAGTTATAGATATGTTAGTACTACTAATTTACAGACTCACCCGTCGTGGTTACAAAGTGAATTTGGCGTTGCGCTGCAAAGTGCGTGATTTCGAAACCATATATCCTGACCGCGGCGGTCGCATTTCGATGGCGGCGAAATGCGAAAACGCTTGTGTACCGTGCATTTGGTGCACGTTAAAGAACCGCAGGTGGCCGAAATTACCCCGGAGTCCCCCACTACCATATGCCTTATAATCATATCGTGGTTTGGACATGCAAAACTTCACAATTGTTACTGTAGTGCTTTATTCCCGGTTATTTCGACGCCAGATTTTGGGCCGACGCGGAAAGCAAGGCGGCACGCGTTATAAGCGTCGACCAGCTGCATAGGACTGGTACTGCTTGCGTATTGCTGATGAATGACGTGCTGCTCTTTCAGTTATCACGCTTCAACCGTAAAGAAAGCATATGTATTTAAGAATAAGAAATTATGTTGCTTACTCGGCCGACATTGTTTTAGCTTCAATGAAGTGCGGTGACGCCAGCAGACATAGTGGAATGGCGCAGCCGGTGAATGAATTCGACGATCGCGCTTGCTGTGCCGCCGAGCTCTCTTCACTTTTTCTTCCTAGCACAAGTTAAATTGCTTGCAGTTTATTGTTCAAGTTCGTCAACCTGTCTGACTACCTTCCTACCATCACAGATGCCTTCACAGACTGCCTTCATACCAACACAGCGCGTGGTGACATTGCTTGTGGCAGTAGGCAGTCATACTTATGTCATTTATCTGCCCCTCATTAAGTGCATTGGTACTTGCATTACAGGTGTATTGGAAGCTTCAGCATAATGACAAGTGGCAGTGACACTGGTTAAGAGTCTTCAGACCGAAAGAAGAGCAGTCCAAAACCGAAAAAAAAGAAAATACCAGCAAAGTACAAGCAAGCTTGGGAGCATGAGGAAGCGTTCAAAGTTGGCTGCAACCAAGCAAGAAGGGCAACCGTTATGTGTACTGCAAGACATGCGATATGAACCTAATTGCCGGCAAGAAACTGTTGGAACAGCACATGAAATCTGCGAAACATGAAGAAAATAAAAGAAAGCTTATGTCCCAGCCAACGCTGACGCAAGCAATGCCTAGCATTGCTATCTCTTCACAGGTATAAGACGCTGAAGTAAGAATGGATACCTTTGTCGCCGAGCACAACCTGCCCTTTACAGTCATGGACCATCTGCCAAAGCTCGTGAAAAAAAATGTGCCCGGACTCCGATATTGCAAAGCAGATTGCCTGCAGCAGAACAAAAACATCAGTGATAAAAAAAGGTTGTGACAGGCGAGGAGAGCAAATTGCGGCTGTGGAGGCTACTTCGAGAAAATAAATTTTCAATCATGGTTGACGAGTCAACGAACGTCAGCTGCAACAAGCACTTGTGTGTTGTTATACGGGTTTTCGAAAAAGATAAAGTGACTGATGCCTTCTTTGATCTCATCCCTGTGACGGATGTGAGTGCCAATGGCCTTTATAGTGACCTTACTGGTACTTTTCAGAGAGCGGGTGTTCCTTATAAAGACAATCTAGTTGGCTTTGCTGCAGACGGCGCAAGTGTCATGATGTTTAGTAAACATTCTGTGATGGTACTGCTGAAGAAGGAGATTCCCGGCTTGTTCATACTTAAGTGCACGTGTCGTTCATTTCACTTGTGCGCATCGTACGCTTGTTCGAAACTTCCACGTGTCGTTGAGGATCTCGTGCGGGACGTCTACAGTTACTTCAACTCAAGTCCTGAAACAGAGGGCATGTTGAAGAAATTTCAGGCCCTTCTTGAACTGAAGCCGCACAAGCTTCTTCATCCAAGTCAAACAAGGTGGCTCTCATTGCTTGCTGCGGTCGAACGCTTTCTAGAGCAGTATGATGCCCTAGAGGCATATTTTGCATCTGCGGTTTCCATAGACAGGCTTTTGGCATCGGAAACAATCTACCAGAGGCTGCAAGATCCTCTGAACAAATTGTTTTTGAAGTTCCTCAGCTTCGTTCTGCCTCTCTTTAAGAATTCGAACAAACAAATGCAACGTGATGCTCCACAGTTGCACAAGCTCTTGAGAAGTGCAGAAGCCTGCGTGAGAACAATTATGGATTGTTATCTCAAGCGATCCTGCACACAGGGAGTTGAGGTGGCAAAAGTTGAATTCAAGAACCCCAAATGCTTTGCGTCTTTGGAAGACATGTACGTCGGCAGTCAAGCAACTGTATTCTTGTCATCCAGAGAATGTTCAGTTACCACTCAGCAACGTCAGTTCTTCCGCTTAAGGTGCCTTGATTTTTGCATTGAGAGTGTCGACCAAATTCTGAAGCGTATCCCCTTTCATGAGCCGATTTTAAAACATCTCGAACTCCTAGATCCTACTGTGTCCATGACGGGGAAGGCAGCGTCTCTTGCCAGGGGCGTAGCCAGAAATTTTTTTCGGGGGGGGGGGGGGGGGGGGGGGCAAGCTTCTGCTTTCCTCTACGTCAAGTGATCGATAATAAATATCGGTAGTTTAAGTATATACATGTATATCATGTCTTTGATATACATGTATATCAAAGACATGGGACCGCCCCCCCCCCCCCCTCGCGTGTGCGTGTGCTTGTGAAGAAATTAAGTAAAAAGTAAAGTAAGCTCAGTAAATACAGTAAGTACGACAGGTACAGTGGGCGTTTGGAGCAACGGTCTCTCATCGCGCCACTGAATGGACCAGTCTTCGAAAACGCATCATTGAGACGACCCGTGCGATCGGAGAAGACATCATTAATTGTTAATTTCCGTTAAGCGTACATGGCGTCGTCCTCGTCGGGGCGAAGTGCGTTTCACAAGTCAAGGACGGCTATACGCGTGAAAATACACGTGTGACCAGGCTATACCTACTCCCATAGCTATAGCTTGTTCGCTGCGTCTTTGCGCTAGAAAACTTAAATACGCGCAAAAACGCGTAAGGCTTTTTTTTTTTTTTTTCGAAGCTTTCGTCGCCCTACTCCCTCATACGAGAGGGTTGCATTTCCTGCGGCAAGTGCATAGACCGCTGTGTCTTCCGCTGTGTGCGAGCGTGCAGCCGTCATTTGCCTTTACGTCAACGGATTTAGAATTGTACAGAATATTTCACCGCACAGCATAGATATGGCATGTGTACGCATTTTAAGTAGTGCGTGCAAGTCATTTCTGCTTCACTTACGCAGGTGCAAACAGGAAGCGGCCTTGTACCTCACAGAATCTCGACTGATTGGTGTACTATAGTGATGCAGGAATGAACTCCGGTCTTGTTCAGTGCATAGTGCACATAATCCATTTCTCAGGACGCGTGAACTCCGATGAGAACTGTCAGCGCCTGTAACAAGAGTTTACTTACGCTGTACTGCGCACAGCAGTAATTCATGCTTGTCGGCTGTCTGTTTCGTGCATTCTGTTGCGAGTCGGTGGAATTTCACTCTGTCATCAACCCCTTCGTATGTACATTCCTGGTTTGGGATTCCACTACAAAACAGCAACTACCAGCCTTCCGTAATTGCTGGTTTGGGATTCAACAACACAAGAGTAATTACCAGCCTTCCGTATATAGGGGCGCAATCGCAAACAAGAGACGTTTCTCGCGCAGACTAAGATCCTGCGCGAGCGCGGCCTAACCGGCACCTTAAGGGACGCGCCGGAAATGTATATACCGGAGAATTCGACCACCTGGGGTTTTTAACGTGCACCTAAATATAAGTAAACGGGCCTCGAGCGTTTTCGCCATCATCTAAAATGCGGCTGCCGCATTTGTTGCTTCAGTTGTTGCGCATTTGTTGCTGCAGAATGCGGCCGCCACATTCTCGCCCAAAACTTCACAGAGTGTCAAAGCCTTGACAAACACCGTGACAGTTTTGTTCCATATGCAGACATGATTCGCTGTAAATTACCAACCCAAACGGAAGCGCCCAGGAATGAAATTGTGATAGTAGCACCGGTTTCATGAATTATGTCAGCGCGAAGCGACGAGAACAAAGGATGGGTAAGTGAGGGGGGGATATGCTTAAAATCGGATATATTGGCGGGTTTAGAAGTTAACCAAAGATCAGTAGGCCGGTTGGCATTGGGAGCACACGGTAATACGACAAATGAGGCAGTGCATGGAGACATGGGTTGGGCCTCTTTTGAAGTCAGAGAAGCACAAAGCAAAGTTAGTTTTGAAGAAAGGCTCAGGAACATGGATGAAAATAAATGGGCGGCTAAAGTGCACAAGTATCTCTACATGAAAAGCGTGGACACAGAATGGAGGAAGAGGTCAAGGAAGTTGGCAACTAAGTACAGGATAATCGAAACTGTAAATAGACAACCAGGGGTCATCAGAAAGAAAGTGAGAGAAATAGAGACCGTGAATTGGATGCAAAGAATGGAAACGAAAAGGACAATGGAGATTTACAAGAATGAGAAGAAAGAAATTAGAAGGGAAAATCTGTACGATAACACAAAGGGCAGTGCCTTGCTATTTGAGGCTCGAGCCGGTTGCCTAAGGACGAAAACATATCGGAACAAATATTTGGAACTAGATGAGACATGTGTATGCTGCAGTAAAGATCCAGAGACCACTCAGCACATCCTAATGGAATGCGACGGGATCCACCCAGCGAGAACCGTAGGTAACGTGCAACTCCCAGAAGCGCTTGGGTTTAAAGTGGAAGGAAACATAAACAGATCAGCCGTAGAGATCAGCAAGAGACGATTAGAGTACTGGTGGAAAAAAAGCAGGGAAAAGATGGATACGACCTGATCTCTTAAAATCATAGGCAGCGGTACAAGCTAAATTTTTGAAAAAGGTATACAAAAATGCGAGATAAAGAACATGTGTAGTATACCTGATTAAATCAAGCAGGCTAGGTGACTATTTGTCGCCACCCCGTTTCAAAGGGGATGCCAATAAATCATCATCATCATATCGGAACAAATATTCGGAACTAGATGAGACATGTGTATGCTGCAGTAAAGATCCAGAGACCACTCGGCACATCCTAATGGAATGCGACGGGATCCACCCAGCGAGAACCGTAGGTAACGTGCAACTCCCAGAAGCGCTTGGGTTTAAAGTGGAAGGAAACAAACAGATCAGCCGTAGAGATCAGCAAGAGACGATTAGAGTACTGGTGGAAAAAAAGCAGGGAAAAGATGGATACGACCTGATCTCTTAAAATCATAGGCAGCGGTAGAAGGTGAATTTTTGAAAAAGAAAAATAATGAGAGGTATACAAAAATGCTAGATAAAGAACATGTATAGTATACCTGATTAAATCAAGCAGGCTAGGTGACTATTTGTCGCCGCCCCGTTTCAAAGGGGATGCCAATAAATCATCATCATCACCACATGCGTTCCTTGGCCTTCGCTATCACCTCTCTAATCGGCTTTCCCGGAAGCGCGCTAACTTGGACTCGTTCGCCTGCACCTACCCTCTCTGTTATCGCCGGTTCTACTCTATGGATGTTGGAATCCCCAACAAAGACTACTCGACGCTTTTCTTCCCCCTCACCGCCGAAAGCTGCCCCCGAGGTCACAATGCCCTCCCCTCCTGTCTTATCCTTGCCCTTGGCTTTGTTCTCTTCCGCGGCTGCGTCAGTGGTATCCCCCTCGTGATTATCACTGACGGTTCCGCCACTGCCTCCCGGCGTGGCGGGTTCGGCTGTCTCTGCACTCGCATCGGAGCCAGCTCCATTCACGGTGCTCGCCTCGATGGGTTCACCATTGCTTTGCTGAATGGTGGCCCTCAGCTGCATCTCTACGTTAACTAGCTTTTCTTCTACCTCCTCCCTCTGTTTCTGCTCACTTTTTAGTTCCTTTTCAAGCTTTCCAACCCGCTTAGCTAGCTTATCTTTCTCTTGCTCGAGACGGTCTAGCCGCGACCCTAGCACACACATCCTACAGATAAAATCGGCACCGTTCGCTTCGCGTGCAGACTTAAACCGCGTTTCTTCCAACGCGTAAGAAAGCTCGCACTCCGAACAACGCACGCGTGGGTTTCCCCGGGTACCAACCATCATCTCGTACTATCAAGGCGTGGATGTGACAAAAAAAAAAATTTTACCTACTTTTACCTAAGCTCGAAGACCAAGAAAGTGAAAAAGCATGAAAATAAGTTATAAAGATTGCTTGGCTAGGCTAACCCTCCTACAAAAACAAAACAAAGAGGAACTATAAAATAAGAAAACTTATCTCTTTGGCACGCTGCTCCTGCTGCGCTGAAACGGCACCTCAACTCGACACGTCCGCTCCTGTCGGCGAGCGCATGAACTAGGCGGTACGGACGGTGCGCTTTGTTGCACTCGCCAGTGTGCGGGAATGAAAAAATATAGGAGGCTATGGTACAACCCAACGTTACTATAGACTAGTCTAGTAACGTTGGGCAAAACTCACGGTGTAAGAACATTTAGGTGTTGACCCTGCGCGCGCGCGAGCGTCCAGAATATGTTCGGCAGCGCGCGGGCGCACCGAGTAGCTCTGCTGCGACCTGATAGATGGCGCCGCGGTCAGCGGTCTCAGCTTAACGGCGCCGGCGGCTTGACATTTCTCTGCGCCTCCTAAATTTTCGTTCATAGTGGAGTGAGTAAAACTCAAAGCGCGAAGGAAATTCGTTATTTCAGATTAAAGGATAAGTATACCAGGCTTAATGCTTCGCTAACTTGAAGGTTCCTTGTGCAGGGCGTGAATGACATGAACACGGATCTATCGGGCAGCACTCAAAGCCCACTCAAGTTACGCTCGCGCGCACAATTTGTTTCGTGCGGTCTAGCCTTTCATCCAAGCATAAAAAAAACATATAAAGCGTTAGTTCACGTGCTACCCCTCGATCAGAAGAAAATAGTGACTGCACCGAAAAATGTATTTCATGCTTATCGCTGCTTCCATTCACACTCAGAAAACCGTTCAATCATCGTTGCGCGAATTCAGTGTGGCAGCGATATAAATTAAGAAATGAAACAGCGCATGCTCGCGATATGCAACGCACTAGAGCGAAGTGGCTGTTCATGGCTAGAACTTAAGATGAGAATGCACATCAGCTATGTAAAAATTCTTTCAAATGGGAATTTATTAGGCGGGACGAAGGCAGGCGTCTATCTTGGATTAGAGCATCACTAATACAGTTTACTGATGAAAACCTGAGCAAATGCCTCTTTTATTCCAATTCCACTTAACATAGACCGTGTATATTATTCATTTGGCTTTCGTCCATTGAGGACTGAGTGGCTCTTGCAAGATCCAAAAAAAGAGGTGACTTTCTTTTTTCTTAAATTGCATATGAGAATGTTCTAATGTAAGCGTGTTTGACAATGCATGCTACAGCCTGTCCACAAATACACTTACACCCACCACACAATAATCCTATAAACCTTTTATTTTATTTTGGAAAGACACAATACGAAAAAAATTGTGCATGAAGCAGCTCGATAATTTTAATAGGGGATAACCATCCCAGAAGCTTACGCTCTCATACACTCCCACAATGGAAAAGTGTTGAATAAAAACATGAAAGCGTGTAATATACACCGCACGCGCATTGTAAAAAAAATTCAGTAGCCAGGGGTGCTATGCAGGATGTGCCGAGTTTCTCGTTCGCACGAGTTTTGCCCGAGTTTGCTCGATGGCAGTCAGTGAACGGAGATAGCAAGGAAAGCGCAAGAACGGGCTAAAAAAAAAAGTCGAGATAAAGCCGCGTATGACAACATGAGCGCACCCTGCGCGGCGTTTCAAGCACAGAAGACTGCGCAACGAAACGCGCCAGCGCCGCGTATTGTTATCAACGTATTATCGCAATTTAGCAATACTGTCACTGTCCCGCTGTCTATCTGCACACTTGCCGTGAGCCGCTTGCCACGCCTTTCTCGGGCGCGTCAAGGGCGTGCCTCCTCTTTCGGGCATTATCTTCTATCCTCCGTCGAATGCGAACAGGGCACATGCTGTGCATTCTTGCATCTACACTTTCCTTCAATCGAATACTTTAAAATACAACAAATAATATAACGAACAATTTATTTCTTAAAGTATCGGTTTTTTGTTTTGAATGTTATAAATTTCTGATGGCAAACGGAGATCGAACGAATTATTAGATTTTGCACTTTTTTGCCGTGAGTGGCGACAGTGAGGCGACAGCTTACAAGCGGATACATTCTAGAGGGTCGCACACACGAGGGAGTTCATACGGTGACAAGTCGCCAGGGGCGTTTCAGTGTTATTGTCGATGAAACGATAAAATCGATGCGATAATGACGCATAAAGTCAGTCATGACAATGATCTGACTATTCCCCGTCTATTAGGGGAAGGGCAGCGCATCGCCGCGGCATGGCTGTTCACCGCAGGCCCTTCACTGAAGCTATAAAGGCCGCCGCTTTACCAACGAAAAACGAGACTAGCCATAGAGAGAGGAGCAACGGCTGTCGCTGCAAAATGGCTGTACGGTACCATGTTTATTTCTGTGCGCGAAGCCTCCGTGATGCATTGTGAAGAGCGAGCTGCCCAGCGTCACAATTAATTGCTTTTCATTGCTTGCCCAGTCAAGGTGCCTCTGTGCGCATATACGCAGTATTTTGAGTGTGTTGTGCACACCAAAGTGCTTGCCTATTGTTTGTGCTGTAGCTAACAGCGATCGCAGATGGATATCGTAACGACACCGCAACAATCGCATTTTGGCATGTGAGGGCTCTAGTGTGCAGTTATGAAATGAGACTTCGAACGCAGGAAAGTGTTGCAACTGTTTAGTGTGCAGTGCTTGTGATGAAGAAATATCATCGTAATGGGTCTAGAAAAGCGGGCGATGCCCGACGCTGACCGTGTTAGCGACACGACCGCTCCGATACATGACGATACAGATGACAGATCAGTCATCTCAAATGACAGCTGCGATACGTTGTCGTTGGAAAACACTACGCACTCCTCAGCATCATTGTTCACCACGGCGCATCGACACCTTGCCAGTAGCTACAGTGACGTGCCGATAATTATTTGCTGTGTGCTACGTCGCCACAGTGCAGGCAATGAAGCCATGTTGTGGGGCCATCACAGCCCGAGAAGATATACGCGTATGTATAAGCCAGCGATAGTGGGCGCTCAGTACATCACCGATGACAGTGCGTTGTGCGTTTTTTATCTCGGCGGTCAAGACATGTCAAGATTGTTGATGCCTCTCTGCTCAGCACCGGGTCACTGTTGCCGAACAATAAGTTGGGCGTGGCTCGACTGTGGTGGGTGCGCGCACAAGAGTTACATGCTTCGCGTGGGGCGTGACCTATGATTTTGATTGACAGGCGAACTCGTGCCAAACTCGTACATCGCGAAACCCTCCCCGAGTTGAACTCGGGAACATGGCAGTGGCAGCAGCAGCAGCCTGTGTCATCGTATCCAGCGGCAGAAAGCGTCAATAGACCGTCTGGACCCGTTCACCTACATAACGGACGTAGAGTTTCAACGTCATTTTCGCCTTTCCAATACGTCAGTGCGCTGGCTGTGTAGCGAGTTAGGCGAAAGCTCTCGTCTGCGGAGACAGCGTGGTGGGCAAATTATGCTTTCGGAGCACATATTGGTGTGACTAGGCTGCAGGAGGAAGAGTTCGTGTGATCGCTTCGGCTCTCTCCGGCTTCAAGCGCCGTGCGTCCACCGTGTCTCAGCGCCAGGCCAGGTCCGGCGGCATAATTGGAGTACTGGGGCACCTGCAAGCACCTAGGGTTCCAACCGGACTAGCCAACCTGTGGTTGGTTGGTCCCATTGTAGTGGTCACATTGTACAGGAATACTCAGAATGGACGCCAGGCTGCCTTCCGGTGCAAAAGGTGCCGAAAGCAGTCTTTGCAGTTACACGGTACCGCTGCACTGTACGGGCAGAGAGGCGAAGGAAGTTACTTCGCTAACACGGACCGCCTCGGCCGTCCGAACGTCCACCTCTTTAGGCGGCAAGTGATTTGGCTTACGTACTACGTGGGCAATAGCGTAGATGTGTGGCTGTTGAAGGAGATGGCCAGCTACTTGTTTCCTTTATCGAAGCATGCCATCGCCGACTGGAAGAACTACGACCATGAGGCCATGATGGACGAGCTGCTGGCGCGACCACCACTCGGGGGCCCCGGGAAGATAGTGCAATTTCACGAGTGCCTTCTTCGCGGCAAGCGAAAGTACAACCGAGGCCTCCTGATGAAGGGCGACAACGTTCCACCAAGCCGCCAAAATTACGGCGATGTTAAACGATCGTGCACCATGGGTCTTCGGCATGGTCTGCGCTACCACAGGAGTGCTGCGACTTTTCAAGGTCCACCGACGAGACGAAGGCATTATTGCAGCCAATGTTCAAGCACGGGCCTTTATTCGCAGTAACGTATGAGTCCCATAGAACTGTATTCCAAATTTAGTGGATGCTAACGAAGGCGAGCCTCAATCTGCACTGGGAGACAGTCAACCTCAGCGTGAAGTTTGTGGGCCCCATCACGAGCGTTTAAACGCAAAAAAAAAAAGAAATTTATTGTCAAAAAGTGAATTGCTACCTCGTCAGCGGTGGTGACAGGGTAACTGCACCGCTGCTGGAGTCATTCCTGGCATAGATGTCGTGGTAATCAATTAACCGCCACGTACGCTGCGAACATCATTTCTTGCGTTTGTTAGAAGCCACGGATCGCTCGGGCAACCCAGTACAAAGACTCTTTCCTGCGGTTGTTCAAAACCATCGCTCGGTGCTAGCCCGTCTGAAGGTGCACCACACAGTAAAAGAAAATAAAGCGTAGTTTTCTGACCCTTGTATGAGTGCTTCCCGGCATTCGTGAGTGCTTACACGGTAAGCCCGTGGCAAACCACTACTGCGCTAGCAGACGCTCATTCGTTTCGCAGCCTTACTTTAGCGCGAGCAACGAGAGATCTGTTAAAAGCCCAATGTGAAAACCAGGCGCACACCAATCTGTGCTCAGAAATGGGAGCGAAAGCAGGTAGCGAGCCGCAGCAATTCAATCCAGAGGAAAGAGAAGGAGCAACGAGCGATCTCTTAAAAGCCTAGTGCGAAAACCAGCGCACACCGATCTGTGCTCAGAAATTCTAGCGCAAGTACGTAGCGAGCCGCGCCAACCCAATCCAGAGGAAGAAAGAGGAGGGCGAGCGTCCCCTCGTGGTATAACGCGAAACGTATTAAACGGCAAATTAGTCTAATACACGTTCAGTGCACATCTTGTAAATGTTAAAATGCTTATAACCCACATTAATGTGACTAATATTATCATACTAAATACACTTATTTGATAACATGCTTGTGCCTATAATGCACTCGGTGGAACGACAGACAAGTGAAAGAAGGTGCGACCATGCACCGACCGTATGATCACGTGAGCCCCAGTTTGTCGACCGCCCATATGGCAACGCCCAAGAGATCATAGCCACCCAGAGTGAATCTAGATAAACCAATGAAACTTGAGGCGTGCCGACGGAAAACTTTGTCTTGTTACCATTAGTTCTTTCATCTTGGGGCGTCGCCAGAGCTCGTGAAGATCCCGAGTTTCGCCAAACTCGGCGCATCCTGCATAGCACCCCAGGATGGAACAAATTTGAATATCAAGCACACATCTGCACAGAAAACAGCAGTATTATACAGGATGCACAAAGATTTAAAAATATGCAAATGTCACGTAGCTGGACAGAACCATAGTAATGTTGTTGCCGTCCCTTGGAGATACTCAGATTTTTTACATTCCGCCTAATTACATAATTAGTCTTAACTAATTAATCAACTTCTCAAATATTATAATTAGATTAAAAGTGTCAATGAGAAAATTATAGAGCAACATGAAAGAATCCAGATACAGCTTTCTATTGCTCAATACGCGCTACATAGAAGTGTTTTTCCGAGCGTGAAAGACGCTCATGAATACACGCAAAGTGCCTCGAGCGGCCAGTCGTGCGGCAATTTTGCGTGTATTCGCGGGTTTCTTTCACGCTCGGAAAACACTTTTGTGTATCACGTATTGAGCAAGAGAAAGCTATATCGGGAGTTTTTCATGCTGCTGTACAATTCTCTCGTTCACACTTTTTATCCAATTATAGCATTAGAAAAGTTGATTAATCAATTATGAAAATAATTATGTAATTAGGCGAAATGCAAAAAAATAATCTGAGTATCTCCAAGCGACGGCAGACAACATTACCTTGGTTCTGTACAGCTACGTGACATTTGCATATTTTTAAATCTTGGTGCATGATAGTTAAACCACCCGGTGTACAGGGTGTCCCAGCTATCACGCAGCACGATTTAAAAAAAGAGGAAAGGCGCTACGCGAAGCAAACCTAGTGCGTATTGTTTCCAGTAAAGTGGAGTAGCCGCCAGTAATTTTTTCGTTACTGAGATTTAATTAGATAATTGTAATTAATTATCTAACTCGAGAAGCACTGTCCTAATTATCAAAGCGTCAATGAGAAAATTGTAGAGCAACATGAAAAACTCCCGATACAGCTTTCTCTTGCTCAGTACGTGCTATATAAAAGTGTTTTTCCGAGCGTGAAAGAAGCCCGCGAATACACGCAAAGTGCCTCGAGCGGCCAGTCACGCGGCAATTCTGCAGCAATACATGCAGCAAAATTTGCACAAACTGCTGTGGCACACAGGAGGTTCTCTCTTCCACAGCAGCTTTCGAGGTTTTTTTGACCATGTGAGGTTCTTTGGACAGTTCGGAAATAAAGTGGGAATCCTTTTATCGAGCTCCGCGTAATATGCCGTCGATATCGTATCCTCTGAAAAATGGTTGGCGCGGACATGGTCGGTAGGCATTAGAGTTCGGTCTGCCCTCAGATTTGCACGGCGCCACTGCTCTCGACGACCGCTGTCGGACGGCGCTTTGAATAAAGGCACACGCTCCGCACAAGTTCGGTATCCAGAATTGCAGTTTGGAACGAAGCACTTTCTAGTCATTTCAAACGCCCCTCAGAAGGCCGCTGCCACCTTGGTCGAGGGCCCGTGGCGACAATACCCAAGCACAAGCTCATGAAACGCATGCGAACAAAAATGGTGCCTTCAAAACAGCGCGGCCGCACATGCAAGCAGGAAGCCGAAGCAGCGGCAGCACGCGCCTTGCCGCCGAGACTGGGACCGCATTCCGCAGCGCCCTCTACGACGGCGCCGACCGAGCTATACAGTCGCTAGAATGGGGAAGTGTGTTGAACGCGCCGGCTCGCGCGTGGCTTTTTGGGAGGAAACCGCCGTGTGGCGCTGCCACACGCTTACACGTGTAATATATGATAATTCTATGATATATATATATATATATATATATATATGATAAATATCTATTATAATTCTAGGGGAAGCTCTTTGTTGTTTGAAGCCAGGACGGACGGGAGTATTGCGGACTAAGATGTACCGAGGCAAGTACCAAGGTATAGACACGTTGTGCGGTGCATGTGGAGAGGAAGAGGAAACGGCTGAACACCTCATACTTTTCTGTAAAAGGCTTAACCCTACAGTGCAAGACAACGGGGCTGATTTTTTCAAAGCATTGGGGTTTAGGGACAATGGAGGCAAAATAGACTTTAAGCGGGTAGAAATAACCAAACGGAGGTTATCTGATTGGTGGCAAGAATCAAAGCAGGGGTGAAATTTCCCCCTCCACAAAGTACAAAATATGTTAATAGTCAAGGCTAGGCGGCGTGCGCCATCGCCCGATTTAAAGGGTTCAGCCTCATCCATCCATCTATCCATCCACGTCGGCCGCGACGGCGGCTAGCAGCTGCAGTGCAAGGGCGCTGCGTGGAATGCGATCATACGCGCGCGCCGCTCAATATGCAATAACAACAACAACAAAAAAAGAAAGCTTCGTAATATACTCGCTCGTGCATGGCGGCAAATGACGATAGAGCGGCTATGCTAGCCATTTTGTAATTGAAAGGCGCCAAGGTAATCATCCGATTAAGCGCGCGTCGATGGTAGAATGTAGCTTGCTTTAGCCGATCTACTCCCGCTGACACCTTATCGAACGCTAAGCAAGGAAATTCCCAGTGGTAACTCGGAAGCAAACATTTTATTTTTGACACACTGTTTACGCAAACAACTCATTTTTGAAGAGTGGCTCACAATACGTTTAAAACAAGCCATTCTCAGTCATCGATGACGTTTTGCTGCGCGACGGACCTGAGGTGGTGCTTTTTTCTCACGAGAAAACAAAAAATAGTTTAAATTGTTCACAAACAGTTCAAACAGAACGTTATCAGCCTTATATGATTCTTTGCTTAGTGACGCGCCTGAGCTTCAGGTGCTTCTTTTCACGGGAAGACGCTCTCTCTTTGTTGAGTGTCTTCGTGTAGGAGTGCAAACGGGTGACCAAAAAGAGTTTTGTAACCAGGTTGGTAAGGCTGGGGCCATGCGGTGCACAGCCCAGTATGACGTCGTTTTTGTGCAGGCAGGAGACAAGCTCTTGCAAGCGGTCACTGTGCAGCTCGTTGTAACTGAACCACATCGGGAAAAGTGGTTTCAAGGCCGTCTATACAAATGAGAAGAGCTTCTCCGAAGGGTAAATGAGGCCCTCATTGACGCAGAACTTGGTGAACATCGCCACCTGTTCGTTGGCTTCGTCGGCGGCAACAAGGAGCTCGTCAAAGCATTCTTTGCACACAGACTTCAGGGTTGTTTTGAGTGCGACATACCCTGTCCCGCAGAAGACTATATCCGCGAGTTGCTTATCTTTTCAGGGCAATCATGGTCGGAGAGCATTGCGGATTCAAAAGGACTGACAGGTGCCCGCTAGTTGGTATGGCGTTATTTACACAGGAGCGCAGAAGCACACGGACGGCGAAAGAAACAAACGGGACACAGCTCTAACAACTGAGTGTTTGTCGCGTTAGGCGCCTATGTCAGTTAAACTTGCTGGGTTGATTTGTTCGTTTGTCTTCCTTCTTTCTTCCTTTTGTGCGGTGATATATATATATATATATATATGTTCTCGCGCAATAAACACCCAGTTATTAGTTAGCGCTATGCTCTGTCTGCGTCTTTCGCCGTCCGTGTGCTTCTGCGCTACTGCATAAATAAAGCATTGTGGATTTCTTTATCGTGTGAGAAGCTTCTTGAACCATCCCACTAACCAGCAGTGCGCTCCGTTCATGGTTTACATCCTCACTGCTGAAGAGAAGTGTCAGGTCGCCCCCTTCACAGTTGCCACTGCAGTGGTAGCTTTGACCAAATCGTAGAAACTAAGGCAGTTCAAGGTGATCAAAAATTTGGCAGCAGTACGATAGTAGCATCCAAGCACGAAACAATGTTTTCACGCCATGAATACACATATAGACTTGCTGCAGCACAAGAAGAAACGAGCATAACTTCCCACAGGCCAGGGCGGGCGGCGTCACTGAAGCAGCAGAGCCGGCGCGACTCGCATCGGGCGACGTGTCAACTAGAGATGGGTCGCTCAGGAGCGAGCCGGATCTTGTGAGTGGCTCTTTTTAAAGAGCGAGTGGGCCGTGGTTCAGTATAAGTGAGCGGTGGTTCTTTTCGAAAAAAAGAGCCGGTTCTCTCGCGTTCAGTGAGCCGTGCCGATGCGTTCCGTCAGAGACGGGTCTTCTACTGGGTGTGACTTCCGCGCCATTTTATTAGCGGTACGAGAAAGCAACTGCCCTCCCGCCCTTCCTCGCAAGAGCCGCCTTCACCCCCTCGCCATCGGCTGAAGAACGAAAGAACCGCCGCTCACTTACTGAACCACGGCTCCCTCGCTATTCAAAAGAGCGGCTCAAAAGATCCGGCTCGCTCCTGAGCGCTCACTTACTGAACCACCGCTCCCTCGCTCTTCAAAAGAGCAGCTCAAAAGATCCGGCTCGCTCTTGAGCGCGGCTCCCTCGCTCTTAAAAAGAGCGGCTCAAAAGATCCGGCTCGCTCCTGAGCTTTGAAGAGCGAGTGAGCCGTGGTTCAGTAAGTGAGCAGCGGTTCTTTCGGAGTGATGAAGCCGGTTCTGTCTCGTTGAATGAGCCGTGTCGAACCGTTCCGTCAGATACGGGTCTTCTGCTGGGTTTCGAGGTTTCGATTTTCTGACCGACGAATGGTGGCCGGTGTGGGCAGACTCGCGCTACTGGTACTCGCTCGCAGTGTGTGGTGTGCGCGGTTTTTTGTGCGTCCTATGGTGTGGCACCCAATGCCACCGAGGGGAGAAGTAAAGAAGCCTTAATTGGTAAAGGATGGTACCGTTCGTTGCCTGTTGCTGTTGGAACGATTTCTCACGACTCTCACCGATCGCACATCGTGCGCTGGTCGAATAACACTTCGAAGATGGTCTTCCGTAGTCTTGAAAGACAACGTACAGTTTACGTCCTGGGGCCGTATTCTGTAACGCTTCGGTTTTCGAAGGATTCGGTTTGCGTGCAGCGATTGGTCGCCGCCTGGGTGACGCCATCGCCTCAAGGCGCGAACGCATTTTTTGATGACGTCACGCACATGTCAATCACGCGGAAACCGAATTTGTCGTCTGCTACGAAGCGAAGCCGCGCGCGCTGCTTCGGTCTGATCCGAAGCGCGGTGTGCCGTGTGCAGAGCCTGTGCGTGCCGTGTGCACGGGCGAGATAGCGGCACTCGGAGCAAAATGACGGCGTGTGCGGTGCCAGTGGCGCCTGTTATCGTGCTTTTAGCGAGCCTCCGTGATAGACAGCGACAACCTCGACGTCGACAAGACGCCTTTGAGATGACAGACGAGGGATTCAGGCGACAACTCATACTCTCAAAAGAGACAGCGCTCCGACTGTGCGAGGAACTTGAGTGTGTATTTTGACCGCAACGCGAAGTTAGCGTACGACTTCCCACCTAGCGGCATAAATGGGTAAACCGAAGTAAACAAAATTCGTTAAGTCACTCACCGCCAGTACAACTCACACACGTTTCATGATGAAAAACGTAAACCTCATCAATACCATGAACAAATTATTTTTATTTACCAAAAAGCGCTCGTAAATTGCTATATTTTTACTCGGTTTGTGACGTTCACTGCCACAAAAAGAAACCTTCGCGCCGATTGGTCTCTGTCCTTTCACTTGTTTTCATTACGTCAACGGACCGCCCCAATGTGACGCCACCGCCAAACCGAGTTCTTCGAAAACCGAAGCGTTACAGAATACGGCCCCTGGTCTTCATTTGTGCTAATTAGTGTAGTCATGAAAATGTCGCCCATGACATCCACTTCAGTGCATTTTTTGGGCGTGTATCATTAGCACGTCATTAAAACGACGCCAATGATCTGTTGTGTTGTAATATCTTCATTTCTTTTTATCTTTTTTTGTCATTTCTTTTTTTCCCCTTTTTTTGTCCTGGCGCATGATGGCATGATCGCCAGCATCGCGCGTGCGCTCAAGAGAAAAAGAAGAAGAAAACGAAAGGTACGAGCAGCAGTTTTGTGGATCTTTCGTATGATGTTTGTATTGTACTTCAACAAATGATTTTTACATTCATTTTGCATGGCGTTACAGCTCACTCATATTATAGTGAACGTACGTATGTGAATAAATGAATAAAGTTGAAAGATAATGTACAATCATTTTGTGTTCTTATTTTCACGAAAGTTGATTTTAAAGTACCAGAAAAGCAGACAAGCTTCTGTAACGACGATGAAGTTAAATATTTTTTTCTTAAAAAGTACGTCGCATTCTACCTGTTGCAATATCATAAGCAAGTTATCCCCAATATCAGAAAAGAAAGTTTCATTACAACTAAAAATTCACGCTTTTAACATATGTAAAAATATTCTCTAAACATAGCGAAAATACTAATAACATGGTTATTAAATTATGCATATATCGTTTTTTTTTTCAAAGCCAGATGACTATAGAATATGCATAACACAGGTTACACGTTTAAGTGAACCGGTGAGCTGTTCAAATGAACCGGTTCATTTCAGTGAGCTGAGCCGTTCCGAGCTGCTCACTGAAGTGAGCCGTTTTGCCCATCTCTAATGTCAACGACATCGCGCGCCCCCTCGCGGCTCCCTACCGGCGGCTTCAATGCGCCCCGTAGGCGCTGCGTGCCGCTCATCACACTTCCCCATTCTAGCCACTGTAACCGAGCTGTAACCGAGCCGAACATAATCTGGAGTTCTGGACGCGAGCGGGCGGCGCTTTCGCGCGCGTTGTGGGGAGAGTGCCAGCACCTCTCTCTTACACCGAGGTACAACCTCCCCCGCCTCCTACCTCCCTACCATACCCCCGGAGCGTTGCGCGCGACGCAAGACGCCACGCTGCCTTCCCGCTTCCCTCGCACACTTCCACTCGCACATACAGCATACGGCGCGGCAACGATTTCATCGTCCTTGGACTTTATACGGAACCTCACGGCGACGGCGACGGAAGAAATGCGCCTGGAGTGTCCATAGAATTGCTATCGCAATAAAATGGAAAACGACAAGAACAAGCCGATCCTAGAATGTCATTTCTTGTGTATCCCTTAAGCAGAACGCGGTATAGTGCAAGGAAGTACAATAACACGGTACTGAACGAAGCTTCCCCAATCCCCTACAATGAGGCTACCAATAGCCCACAGTGCAAGCGCAAGATTGGTTTCATAAGACTCTTTACATCTTGTCACATCGTTTCAAATTGCAAGCATGATTCGTAAGCTGTTCTTAAATATAACTGGACGGCCGTTACGATTGCGACTTACCCCACGCAGGCCAGTCCGCTTCTCTAGTGACATCTAGGCCGGCCTGATACGTTCAAAGGCTCGTCCTCCAGGTCGTCACTTTCGACGATGGAAGCCCTGGCTTCGTCCGCTAGAGTGCACCGCAGCTCCGACACGCCGCTTGAGTCATCTTCAAATGCTGCGACCCATAAACGTTTGACACGTTTGACAACGGAGCGGTGTTGTTGCGTGTATTTGTTAGCGAACTACTTTGGTCGAAACCCGAGCCTCGCTAGACGAACTGTGCAACACTCCCTTTGATGGCCTATAGGTTCTTCCACTCTGGATCTGCCAGTGTTTGCATGCGTGTAAAACAATGCGAGGTGGTGTTGTATCACACTGCTTCCCCTTCAACGAACACAACACTCTACGCACGTCTAATGACATGCTTGTCGCCCGTCGTTTCATCACTTGTGTTGTCACGGTGCATCAGACAACTGAAAGCAGATGTTTCTCATATACAAGCCTTTCAGATGACCGGACGTCCAGTCACCGGCAACATTAAGGGCATGTAATTAATAATGTAATAATTCTTTTTTTTAACCAACCGGACTCAACGCCACCTTTGTATTTCATTTTTTTAGAAATGAGAAAATATGCGATAGTTAGTTCGATATTCTGAGATGGCTTTTCTTGAACATTTGGCTTCGATTCGATTCGGAAATTGAAACAGTCGAACACCCCCAATAATTTATGAACGGTCATTTAGAATATAATACGTTGTCTACATAAACAATTAGTGCTATCAGGACGGCTGTCTTGCTGCCGGGCTAATCTCCTGACGCTGCTCCACAAGTGCCCAAACACGATCGAAAACAATCGCTTTGTTAAGGCAAGGACAGAGGTTTGAACAAAGTGAACGTAGTGGTGAAAAATCACGGATAGCTTCATTTCAGTTATTTTTCTCGCTGCGAAATTTTTATGTATTCGTAACAGATGTATATACGTGTGCAGCTCAAGACCGTGAACAGTGCGTAAAAATGTGCCAACTGAACTGGGCCCGGCCCATATTCACAGAAAGCTCTTATGCTGTAATTGTTCGTAATATCAAATGCTAGCCAATCCTTTATGCTGGACATATTATTAGCGAAGGTGGGTAGCCAGTAGCAAAGAGCACCTACGAACGAAAAGCGTTGCGAATTCAGCCCTTGATTAAAGCTACGCTGATTTTTTTATTCTGCTGCTTGACATGCTCCGCCTGAACCCCCCCCCCCCCCTTTTTTTTTTTTTTTTTTTTGTGGGCAGAAAATCAAAAATAAGTCACCGACAGCCAGTCGGTATTTTCCCGTCCGGTAAATGGCGCTTTGCTAACGAAGTGGAATACAATCCGCGCGGTATTGCACCGTGCTATTAGAATTCTTGCGTAATCCAAGTTTAATCGTAAGCAATAGCTTCTCCGCCGACCCATTCGACTGATGTGATAAGGCGTGGTGCGTAAGTGACGAATTCCGTTTTTATGCGATGAGATACAAAGTGCGCCTACGTTATTTGCGGTCTGATATCCCGGCCAACAGTTCTGGGAACCCTTAAATCTATTAAACATTGTTTGTAATGCATCGAGTCTTCCCTGTGCTAGCCGTCTTCAGCAGGCTCAACCTCTATCCACTTTTCGAGAGTCTATTGCGATGGGCAACACATGCCCACCTACAGGGCCGACATATATTATGTGCGCCCTCGACGATTTCTCCTGTGTTTCAAGCCACGGAACAGGGGCCGAATTCACAAAGCGTTTTGTTCGCAAGTGTTCGTTGCCATTGGCTGGCCGTCTTCCCTAATATGTCCAGCACCAGGATTGGTTGAAATTTTTCCTTACGAACAATTCTAGAGTAAACGCTTTTTGTGAATACTGGCCCACATGTTATGTCCGGTGGCATTGTGAAAGACTGCGCACACACTGATCACGTTCCGACAAGAAATTCGCGGTATCTCTCAATATCATCGATATCATCCCAAAGGTAGACTATGCTGACTTTCGATATCTCTGTGCAGAACCAGATGCCACAGAGGAGCGAACGAGCCAAATGTACTTAATCGACGCGACTGCTTGGTGTGTGTCGTGTTATACATCTAGCATTATATTCCGCACGGCGACTGGGATTACTGCGCGAAGGCCTCAGTAGATGGGGCCATTACTACTCTCTATATAGTTCATGCCTCGTTAATATGAATGAACTTAAATTTTCATTTCTATTGTGTATGTAATCAGTTATTTGTTTGAGAGGTCTATTGGCTTCCGTTATCATAGTTAAATCTCTTGACGACACGAGCGTGGTGCCAAGATATTCCTCGAGAATTACGCTCTCACAAGTGCCGTTGCTTAAAGGCACCGCAAAACTGTCTCCATGGTGAAGCTGTGCAGGTAGGCGGATCAGGGCATCTGCAACGATGCGCGATGCTCTTTCGATGACTAAGATGATTCTTATTTTGAATGACCTTGTATGTGGCGTAATCCTCACGGCGACGACCACGGCGATGGCGACGGCAAGAACAGTTAAATAAACCGACCGAATGTGCTTTCTTGTGTTTCCCTTAAGCAGGACGCGGTAGTACAAGGAAGTGCAAGAACGCGGTACTAAACGAAGCTCCCCTAATCCCCTACAACTAGGCTAACAATAGCACAGAGTGCATGCGCAAGTTTTGTTTTATAAGACTCTTTACATCTTGTCACATCGTTTCCAATCGCAAGCATGATTCGTGAGCCGTTTCTAAATATAACTGAACGGCCGTTACGATTGCGACTTACACCCTCCTGGCCAGTTTTCCTCCAGGGTTACATCCAGGACTGTAGGTACATCCAAAAATGCAATCTCGTCATCCAGGTGGTCACTTTTGTCAGCAGTGGCTTCCCAAGACCAACTGCTGTCCGTGCAGCGGTGCTCCTCCAGGCCGCTTAACTCTTCTTTAGCTCCTGCGACCCGTAAACGTTTGACGCCAACGGTATACTATATCTAGCCCTGGGAGTGTTAGGCAACGCGCCCCTATCGGCTACGGCCACGGTTGGGAGTGGCTCAATACATAGCGTGAGTCCCGTCTTTGGCAGGCTTAATGCTATTGAGGTATATGAGGTAATGCTATATGAGGTAGCAAACGATTTTTTTTTTCGATAGTTGCCTGCTCCTACTGGTTCACATATACTACGTGCCGCCTGCGGTCGAAAGGATGCCCCACACCTGCTGTCTTCTCCACGAGTGGCTCTGGTAGGCAATCCAGCGATAGTGTTTCTGTGAACACCAGCTCGTCGTTCTGGTCGTGGACCTCGACGAGGTGAGCCGTGGGTTCCTCGGGCAGATGACTCTCAAGATGGCGTGACACGTCCCCGCAGCTTGGTTCTTTTCCACCGGCCGTCTCTCCATCACAGCTGGATGTCACTTGCTCTTTCACCTGGTCAGGATCTCCGCCAACCATTTGATCTGCGCATGTTTTTTTTTTTTTTCGATAGAGCATGTTTCACATCTGGTAAAAAATAAAGTTGTAGTCGACATGGTTTGTGAAGCAGGTAATTTACTCTGCTAAAACAAGAACATGACAATGACAAGTGTGGTGTGCAGTGAACATACAATAAATGTTGCGAAGTGATCCAATGCTAGGAAGGCAAGTCAATAGCAGTTGACATAGAAGACAAGATCTTGCGGGGTTGATTAGCGCACCACGTGGTTTGTTGTTCAGTTCCGTTTCTTTTCTTTTTTATTTGTTATTTGTTATCCTGGAGGGAAGAGATGCTCCCCCAGAAAACCTTGTGTTTCTTTATTCGATGCCAACAACTGTTGAGTCTCTTTAACTTTACCTACGCCCCCTTAACCGGCTTTAGTACCATCTTACTCTTACATAGAACCCTTTACTTAAGCTTTACTTCTATCATTTTACTTTCTTTCCCCAAGTGCTTAATATTAGTCCGAAGTCCACCGCTATGGTGTGGTGTGCCTCAAAATCAGATAGTGGTTTCGGCACGTAAAACCCCAGAATTTATTTCTTTTCAAGCGAGGAAATTCGGGAACTGGTGGCTGTTGAAGAAATTCTTCAGTACAGTGACCCATACAACCAAAGGGATGTGGCTGACACAAGACATGACTATACTGTTATTTCGAATGATTACGGCCACAATTCCGTCCTCATGATGACGCAGTGCCGAAGGTCTAGGATGCCCTTAAAATGTTTGTGAAAGAGGGTGATTGAGGAAAGAGAAATGTTTTAAAAGTTTGAACCTTGGATTTAGACTTTCATGCGTTCGTGATGACGAAGCGTGACAAGCGATTCACAGACAAGTCATCCGCTTTACTATTGCACAGCAGTGAATGCGAGCATGTATATAGCGCTTTGCGCTGCTAGTTCGTTCGCAGTAGCTCAAAAAGGCCTGTTATTCTAAATGAACGATCAACTTCGTGGTGGTGCGATGATGCTGATGTAGCTAATCAGCTCACGCTGACTTCGTCAAAATTAATAGTGTCTTGCTCTATTCAAGCAAACCGCACCTTCATTACCTCCGGTAAGATTCCAACAACCAAGACGTACTAGAAAATCGTCTCGTTTGCCAGAACCTATAGGATCGTGAGTGTTGATACACGTTCTTCATTGCAGCGGATGAAGAACGCGTGAAAGAATTTTATTCAGTTTGAATATTTACGATGAACGGGTGCCGCGATACACTTCAACTCAAGCCTGTCTAATTAAGATCATCAGGGACATAAGCATTATAGCTGCTTGTAACTCTAATACAACTAGATTCAGTAACGGCCGGCCCAGTGAAAGTTATCAATAACTAATCTTGTTATAATCGTGCATTATTTCCCTCACGACGTTGTCAGTGGAAACGCGATAGTCGTATCTCGTAATACGCCGCCGTTGGTGCATCCCATGTGTCACCTGGCATGGTCTTAGAGGAAGCAGCATGTCTTGATGTTACCTGGTGATATTCACAAACAGAAGCCAAATTGCTTGCTTTAGATTCTGTTGGTCGCATATAAGTGCGATGTCGCAGTGTTTCTCTATATTCTAGCTTATATCTTGCGCCTATCGTATTCTCGCCACATGGCTCATTCCCTCCTGGTTGCTAGTGAATGCACACACTTTCCCACATCTCCCAACAGAGAATCCTCAATTCCTGTCCCCTAACATCTTCCCATTTATTTGCCGTCTGTCACTCGAAAAGTGTTTCGTAGTGTATACATCCTTATTTTTCTTCTCCATCATGTCCTTAATAATGAGCTTGATATATATATATATATATATATATATATATATATATATCCAAAACGACTAAAATTTGAACGGCAAATGCTTTAGTTCTTTTTCTTCTTCTTCTTCGGATTTAACGGAAATCGCGATACTCTGCTTTAGGATAGCTTTATCAAAATTTACATTTGTTGCATCAGACTTGTACGTATCGATTTACATGTGATTAATTAGTTGTAACCAATTACATATTTTGGCGGTCTTGTAGTCAATCGATTACTTTTTTTACTCGGTAGCACTCATTGTAATTCAATAACCAATTACATGCAACCAGTAGCTTTTTGACGACGGAAGCTGCAACAGGCGACGCAGCTTTGGGCACTTGAATTTGGCGGAAACCATACAGTAGAACGCTTGTGATCGGTGCTTCGCTGCATCCTCGCGAACGCGCATGTTCCGACAGGCAAATTAGGGAGTTCAGTATTTGTTGTCTCATCTTATTACCGCTCCATCAGATTCTGGGTGGCGATTTGAACCAGCGCTGCCTCGATAGCGATGGCCACTTCGGATGCTGACGACAGGAAACCAACTACAGCTGATTTTCTTGCAGCTTCTCATTAGCCTTACCGAGAACGCCTCCTCCAGGCCTCAACATAAACGAAACTGCGCTTATTATATAGACCCCTGCGCTTTATGTGTATTGACCCTTTTCGCGGCGATACCGTGGGCGCTGCCATGTTTGATCACGTGGTGACGCGTGCATTGCTTGCCTCAACTGCCTCCGTTGCCTCCTTGTTTACAATGGAAGTGTACGACGCCGGCGCGGCTTAGAAAGCCTCTGTTTTGGGAGATATCGTAGACGGTAGCTAGGTGAACGACACGAAGCTTTGATCACAGCTTCAGAGAACATGTAAAATCGCTTTCAAAGCTCATTAAGCTTTGTCCTAACGGCGCGAGCAGCGTATAGGTAGCTTGTTCTAAAAGCGGGACTACATATGCATTTCAATCTATCCAAACATTCCGCTCATGAATTGAATCAGGATTAGTGTGTTTTGCTCTTTGTTCTTTATTTGGGAAATATTTTGAAGCAGCGGCTTGTCAGTTTCTGACTCAGTGAAGTTCCTCGGTGCAGCCCACTCTGATTATTTTCTGCCTAATCGCTCGCGGGTCTGCTCAGTTCCGATATATTTGTTCTTGCTGCGCGCAAGGCTTGGAGCTCAGCTGTTTTGTACATTGTAATACCTTGTAGCAAATATATATTACCGCTAGTAACTCTCTTACTCTTGTGAACCGTCACGAAACATTCAGCTTCGACCATTCGTGCGCCATCGGTGTAGTCCGTCATTTATTGTGCGTATATAGTGCGCAAATATTCAAGTGTGCGCCCATTCACTTATTCTTGATACGTCGGCGATAGAGTGGGTGTAAGTTTTCCAGCCATTTGGGATAGATGCGTGTAAATAACGTGCGCGAAGCTTACTATGACAGGAAGCGGCGCTACTCCCTTTGTCAGTGTTTAACGAGTGGTACTCACTCTTGCCGACGTTCTGTTGCTGAAGCCCTTTCTTTGAAGGTTAGCAATACAATGCTGGCAAATGAGCAAATTTTTGTATCCTCGAGGAAAGCCGTACATCCCGAAGTGCCGGTAACACGTTCGGACAGTTGCAGCAGTGGTCCGCGCACTTGGCCACACAGATTCATTCTATTCCTTAACATGCCAGTCACTACTTTTGCAGCCAACTACTGCACACATCTTCAATCTACATGATTCAATCTAGCATGCTAGAGAGCACAGTGCGATAGCGAAAACTCAGTTCCATTTCCGACAGCTGATCGCACAGAAGCAAGGTAAAAGCGGTAATGGTTTCGTATTCGTGCGCGGTCGCTGAGGAGACGTATGGCGCGCCGCCGTAAGCGTCATCTCGTTTCTCTAAAACAAACTGCTCCGCGAAAAGGGTCAATAGCTTATACAGGCGGGCGTCGAGGCACTGAGTAACTACAATCTTGTACGCAAGGTGTTACAACACTATCCTTGCCTCCAGCAGGAATATCAGCGAGTTTTCGGCGTCGCTGCCGATTTCTTCACACACACACAAAAAAAAAAAAAAAGCGAGGTAAGATGACGAAAATTTTGAACAGCAATTGTTAGTGAAGATAACTGTGAAGGGCTAACAAAGCTAACAATGTACCGAGCTAACGGCGTTCCTTCGTCGCGTACACCGTAAAGCCAGACTGGCGTTAAGAAATGCTGCATGTGCAACGCGCTCGACGGCACGGAAGACATCGCTTGCGGTGCCGCGGACTCCTGCGACGCATCCGACGAGGATGACTTATCGAGCAGTTCCCGACGATGATGCCGCTAGTGGCATCGACTAGCGAGGTTTAGTAGCCGCGGCTGACGATAAATAAGGGAGCGCCAGGATCAACGTTCTTCGTTTTTCTAACAAGATATGGGACCTATATTCGAACTGATATTTTTTTTTCTCGGCGAGTTCAATATATATGGGTTGACCTACACTTGTGTGCGACATATATTCGAGTAAATACGGTAATTGTAATCGGCAACTTTCGTTCTGGAACATCCACAAGTCTGCTTTGCACGCAATGTCAGCTTCTTTCTGGGGTTTTACGTGCCAAAACCAGTTCTGATTATGAGGCAAGCCGTAGTGGAGGGCTCCGGATTAATTTTGACCACCTGGGGTTCTATAACGTGCACTACAACGCAAGGACACGGGCGTTTTTGCATTTCGCCTCCATCGAAATGCGGCCGCCGCCGTCGGGATTCGATCCCGCGACCTCGTGCTCAGCAGCGCAACGCCTTAGCTGATTGAACCACCGCGGCGGGTGTCAGCTGCAATTTCTAGCGTTAAATGATGTATGCCAATTGGATCGGGGATATGGTAATCAAAAGACCTGACAGTGCGACGAATTGACCGCAGGATGTTAAATTTTAAGAGTCAAGATATACATTCGATAAGCAAGCACTCGGGCAAAGTGATTTTCAAGCTAAGTTTTAAATACAGTTCACGATAGCGAAGTGCCCACAAGACACCACTGCAAAGATTCTTCCTTCCTTTCTCTTTCTTCAGCACGGCAATGCGAAAATCTCGCGTATACCCCTAAAACTTACGGGCTTCTTGGCGTTCCTCGGGATCCATGATGCAGCGCTGTATAATGTGCCTTTCTTCCTGTGGTGGGTCTCCGAAGAGTAGGTGACTGCGTTGTAAAGCGAAGTCAGAAAAACGGAAAATCTGAATATAAAACACATCCAGAGACACAAATATGGGAGTGATATAGTGGCCGTGAATGGCGAGGCTGAAAACAATCCTAACAAACACGTCTGGCTCCCTCTCTTGCGCATGTCGATTCAGCTGCGTCAAGTTATACTTTATACGCTCGTGCATATTGCAGGCGCCTCTTGCGACCTTTGAGTCATCATGCGCCTTTGTTTTATCTGAAAACGTTCAAGGAGACTTTCCGTACACCCGACAACTTAAAAACGCGCATTTTGTTCTGGCGTAGTAAACTGATAAGGCACGTGACCAGACGTTTCCTGGAGCCAAAGGCTCGTTCCTGGTATCGCGTGCGCGAGATAGGTTGCACAAGTAAATATTCGAGGCGTTTTGCACCCGAAAAGCAAGGTACATACAAATAAGTGCGTAACCACCTTCTCACCTGCACTCAGCCTTAAGTAAAGCTGAGTTCGCTGGGAAAAATTGTTTAAAAAATGAGTGTGAGTTATTTCATTGACGGCATGTCTGTTTAAAGAATGTGTATATGCGACCAAGGCGGTGCGTTAATGGCGTCTGCAATGTAAAAAGTTGGCGCTGTGTGATCAGTAAGCGGTGAAGTTGAAGTCAACTCTCTCATTTCTGTTTCTTCTCGCTTGTCGGATTTTTTTTTCTCTTAAATTTTGCCTCGGCTTACGAGTATGCCTCTTCACGTAGCCCCTATAGCACTGACCAACAACGAGGCAACGCTCTGAGAATATAAAGCGAGCTCGAATTAACGCAGACGAGAACGGGCAGCCGCTCGACTTACAATTGAACTTTATTGGAAAATATCACATCCGTATATGCTCTATATAAGTCAAAGACATGCGCAGAATGAAGGCTAACGATCGAAGCACAAAGTGTGATCAGTGAAGTGTATCGGTCATGACAATTTCACTTTTTTTAAGCAGCTATAGGATTGAGCTCACTAATAAATGTGTCAGCACTCCGACTAATAAAGCGCTCCTACGTAGCAAGAATTAAGGTTCTGAGCTGGACCAGTTGGTTTACGTTTCATTCATTTTAAAACAGTGCCAAAAAAACACGGACAAGGGAGAACACGGGACGAGCGCTCGTCCCGTGTTCCCCTTTGTCCGTTTTTTTTTTTTTTTTTTGGCGCTGTTTTAAAATGAATGAAACGTACCGACTATCTCGCACCCAAACCGTTGTGTGGTTTACGTTCAATATCGGGAACAGCACCGACAATGGAACAAATGATTATACGGGCAGGAGATATGCACTGTCAGCTGGTTTCTCGCTTTCTTTTTCTTTTTTTGAGTCTAACAGTACGTAGCGCATCGCGTGCGGATATGTTTGCATGCGCCAACTGTATGACGCGGTTACCAACTTTCGAGTGGATGAAGTCGGGAGGGGGCGAGGGGCCATGGCTAAGACTAAAGTCACTGGAAGACTTTAGCGGCTATTGACCCTGTCAGTGTTAGGAGCCGCCAGTCTGTATACGTGCAACGGAGTTGGAAATATTTTTTTTTTATTTCTACCATGTCGTGGTGTATACATCAAGAAATGTGCAGTAGTTACCTGGCTAACACGGATACCAGTACAGATATGGGTACTGTGAAGAGTAATATGCTCTTCACAGGAATATGCCTGCAAGTGAAATGGAAACATGGCAAAAACGAAATCGCCTATATGTTAATGACAACGCAACAGAAGAGAAGAATGTGCAACCGAGTTAGCTGTCGGGCATTGAATGTGTGCGCGTCAAGATAAGCTCTTGGGGTCACAGCTTTATTGTTTACGCCATATATAGACCACCAGACACTACTCCCGAATACTTACAAAAATTAGAGGACGAAATGATCAGGCACAAAAAGAATAAGATTATATTGGCGGGTGACTTTAATTTACCGAGCATCGACTGGGATCGCCTTAAGGCGGTGGTCCCACTCCGGCGGCACGAGCCCCCCGTTTTCAGTACTTTTGGAGTAACCGTGGCGGCTCTTTTACTTAAGATATAAAGTTGTGGTATAAACCATAAAAAGCTTAATTCGTGTAGATTCCATCTATATATAATATAAGGAAATTTATTTATGTGATTTAGAAATAAATGTTCAAGAACAAGCATGAGATACATGGTTTTTGCGAACTGTGTCTCACTTGTGACCATATTTAGAAGAAACTACCGCACTTACTGCATTGCGGCTTGCTCTGTAGCTTTAGGACATATTTATCTAGTTCCTAGACGTAGCAAAATAATTTATAATTTTTTACTTTTTGGATAATTTGCTTTTGAAAATTGCCAAATATTGCAATCTTCTGTTGTAAACAGCCCGGCAACTACATGCTCAAGGAAGCTAAATTTTGGAGAAAATAGAGTTCAAGGAATTTAAATTTAGGACACAAAATTTCATTCATGTAACTTTATTAGTTTTAAAGCGCAGCTTCGTAGCTTTATTACCTTCCCGCAAAAATGGGCAAAAATAAAACCAGCATTCTAAATATTGGTTATTTTCGGTCGCAATATTAGGAAAACTAATAAAGTTACATGAATGCAATTTTGCGTCCTAAGTGTAAATTGTTTGATCTATGATTTGTCCAAAATGTAGCTTCCTTGAGCATGTAGTTGCCAGGCTGTTTACAACAGAAGATTGTAGTATTTGGCAATTTTCAAAAGCAAATTATCCAAAAAGTAAAAATTCAAAATTAATTTGCTACGTCTAGGAACTAGATAAATATTTCCTAAAGCTACAGAGCAAGCCGCAGTGCAGTAAGTGCGGTAGTTTCTTCTAAATATGGTCACAAGTGAGACACAGTTCGCAAAAACCATGTATCTCATGCTTGTTCTTGAACATTTATTTCTAAATCACACCAATCAATTTCTTTATATTTTATATAGTTGGAATCTACAAGAATTAAGCTTTTTGTGGTTTATACAACTTCATATCTTAAGTAGAAGAGCCGCGACGGTTGCTCCAAAAGTACTGAAAACGGGGGGCTCGTGCCGCCGGACTGGGACCGCCACCTTAATACTGGAAGCGCGTACAACAAGCACATCAACATTGTCTTCAACATTATGCTACATTATAACCTAAAGCAGGTGGTATGCGAGCCGACACGCGTGCAGGGCACTTGCAGTTCAATTCCCGACTTGGTATTTCTTAGCCAGGATTTTTCGGAATGTTTTGTTTGTGTTGAAGAAGGACTTTCCGACCACCGCCTGTTGAGCATTAGCTTACCAGTAAGTACAGATGGCGCAAAATTATTCCTCAGTGCTTAGCTACAAAGATAATTCTCATGCCGATGATGTGTCCATCATAGAGCACATGGAAAACTGTCTTGTTGATTTTACCATCACTGATGCCTGCTCCCTGTGGAATCGCTTCAAAGTTATGTGCCCCTACTGCATAAACATATTCATCCCTAGTAAACATAAGAAAGTTCGCAAACATACACCTTGGATGACACGCGATGTTATTCATATTAAACGCAAGGTAAAAAGGTTAAAGAAAAAACATGGGAATCCAGTTAAAATAAAAGAGGCGCAAAACTCTCTCGAACAGAAGGTAACTGCTGCAAAGAATTACTATTATAACACCTCTCTGCCTAACTTTATTAAAAATGATCCCACTAAATTCTGGAACCATATGAAGGAAAATAAGAAACCGATTTCACAGATAATAATTGAGGGCACATCAATAACTAATGACGAAGACATAGCACAGCATTTTAATGAGTACTTTCAAAGTGTATTTGCAGTGTCAGATGTGTGCATTACTATGCTTCCAGTGAAACAGGTATTTGATGTGTATTCTATTTCTTATACTGGAATTGTCAACATGTTGGTAAACTTGAAAACCAAAGCTTCTTGTGGCCCTGACGAAATCCCAAACATCTTTTTAAAACGCTATCCTGAACTTATTGCCGGCTTTCTTGTCAAAATTTTTTCTGCTTCTCTGCTGTCGGGACAACTTCCCGATGAATGGAGGGTGGCCAGAGTTAGTTGTTCCAATATTTAAAAAGGGGGATCGATTAAGATTACAAAATTATCGTCCCATTTCTCTGATTTCACAATGTTGCAAGCTCTTGGAGTACATTGTGGCAAACTATATAGAAAGGAATTCTTAGCTGAAAACAATGTGCTCACGGAGTTTCAGCTCGGCTTCAGGAAGGGTTATTCGACTGTAACCCAATTGGTATCAGTGATTCACTCGTCTTGCGCTAGCGTATTCCAACTTGCGCTAGCGTATTCCAGGCGCAAGTTGGAATACGCTAGCGCAAGACAGGGGTAATTGGAGATCGCAGGGAGAGGCCTTCGTCCTGCAGTGGACATAAAATATAGGCTGATGATGATGATGATGATGATGATGATTCACTCGTTTGTTTTATCACTCGACAATAGTGGTCAAACGGATGCAATATTTTAAGATTTCACAAAAGCCTTCGACAAGGTTCCGCACTACAAATTAATCTTACAACTTAGAATTATTGGCATACCTGACATTTTCATAAAATGGATTATTTCTTACCTGTCAAAACGAACCCAGTACGTTAAAATTGGTGAACACAGCTCGGCCACTCTTCCAGTCACGTCAGGGGTGCCCCAAGGTAGTGTCTTGGGGCCCTTACTGTTCCTAGTGTATATAAACGACATCGTTAGAACCATAACTTCCGGTGTGCAAATTAGACTGTTTGCCGATGATTGTATTTTGTACAGTGATATAACTTGTCAGATTGATCAGATTGTCCTCGAAAAGAATTTAGATAACATAATGAAGTGGTGTAATGAATGGGGTATGTTTATTAACGCTGATAAATCCGTATTTCTTCGTATTACTCGTAAAAAAAAAACACTAACTTTTTCTTATACGCTAGGTTCCTCAGCTCTGCGTGAGACTAACAACTACAAATACTTAGGTGTTACTTTGACTTCCACATTGTCATGGAACGTGAACATTAATGATATTTGTTCTTCTGCTTTCCGCAAACTCTGTTTCCTAAGACACAAGCTGAAAAATTCCCCTCCTAATGTAAAATTACTGTGTTATTTTTCATTTATTAGACCAAAGTTAGAGTATACATGTATAGCATGGGATCCTTAAACTAAGTCAAACATTGCGCGTCTTGAAAAAATACAAAGAAAGACAGTTATAGGTTAATATTTCATAAATTCGCAAGACTGGACTCTCCCTCTAAAATTAAGACAGAAAGTTTCATACCCACTCTTGAATCACGCCGAAAGCAGCTAAGGTTTGAATTCCTTTCCCTCCTCCTTAACAACAGGCTTGAAATGAAACCATCGACTTACATAACGCCTGCAATAACACGGCACACAAGACAGCATCATCCGGACTCACTAACACCCTATTATGCTCGAACTGATACGTTTAAATTTTCTTTTTTTCCCAGAACAATATCAGACTGGAACGACAGTTTACAGACACAGTGTGACTAAGTATTGTATAATTTTGTACTGGCTTGTTCCTAATTTGTTCTCTTTTTTGTATGTATTCTGTTGCCCATCTGCTTGGACCGAAAGGTCTGCATTATGTATGTAAAAAAATTACTTGTACTCATTAATTGAATTAAAGAAATGATAAATTAATGGAAAAATGAAAATGGATGAAAAAGCAACTGTCCGCAGGTGGGGAACGAACCCACGTCTTCGCATTACGCGTGCGATGCTCTCACCATTGAGCTACCGCGGAGCCGTTTTCCCATCCACTTTCTGGGGTATTTATGATTTACAACTAGAACTAACCCTGCGAGTGTTAGCCAGCGCCACCACTCACAAATCACAGGGCGGATGTGGAACATCCTTTCTGCCGCAGGCGTCACGAGCACGTGATCTTTTTGGGTGATGGCAACTGGTCAATAAACCCACATATGCTACCTGAAGGCATCATTGTTGCCGGATTCGAGCCCTCGTTATATAGTGAACGAGAAGAAAGGGAACCGAGGGGCCCGATTTTTAATACGCATATCATAAGAAGCCAACAAACAATAGCACCAAGGACAACATAGGGGAAATTACTTGTGCTCATTAATTGAATTAAAGAAATGATAAATTAATGGGAAAATGAAAATGGATGAAAAAACAAATGTCCGCAGGTGGGGAACGAACCCACGTCTTCGCATTACGCGGTATAGCTCAAAAACGGCTCCGCGGTAGCTCAATGGTGAGAACATTGCCCGCGTAATGCGAAGACGTGGGTTCGTTCCCCACCTGCAGACAGTTGTTTTTTTTCATCCATTTTCATTTTTCCATTAATTTATCATTTCTTTAATTCAATTAATGAGCACAAGTAATTTCCCCTATGTTGTCCTTGGTGCTATTGTTTGTTGGCTTCTTATGATTGTGGGGTGTAAGAACTCATGCGATTTTTTTTACAGTAAGGCATCAGTTGTAAGTCTAGCAGCCGCTAATTCGTGCGCGTTTTCAGTGGCACGAGCATCGAGTGACACTCTTGTTTCTGGCGCAGCACTTCCGGTTCACTTCCCGAGACGACCGGGGACAAAATTGAGAAAAAATGGAAAAAAAATAGTACCATACACAATTCATGCGTTTCATTATAGATATGATATCAGAGCATAAGTTTAGTTACAAGTTGAGTTACTGAAGTGTCTGAAATAATTAGAATTAATTAGCTGAGACGGACTGGGGACGAAATTCAAAATAAATCAGAAAAAAATGGGAAAAAAACAGTACAGTACAAATTTCATGGGTTTCATTTAGATATGATATCAGAGCATACGTTTGGTTACAAGTTGAGTCACTGAAGTGTCTGGACTAATTAGAATTAATCAGGTCAGACGAAATTCAATATAAATCAGGAAAAGTTTACTTACAGTTGAGTTACACGGCAGTGTCTGGAATAATTAGAATTAATTAGGCGAGACAAAATTCAAAATAAATCAGAAAAAAATGGGGAAAAAACAGTACAGTACAAATTTCATGGGTTTCATTTAGATATGATATCAGAGCATACCTTTGGTTACAAGTTGAGTCACTGAAGTGTCTGGACTAATTAGAATTAAATAGGTCAGACGAAATTCAATATAAATCAGGAAAAGTTTACTTACAAGTTGAGTTACACGGCAGTGTCTGGAATAATTAGAATTAATTAGGCGAGACAAAATTCAAAATAAATCAGAAAAAAATGGGAAAAAACAGTACAGTACAAATTTCATGGGTTTCATTTAGATATGATATCAGAGCATACCTTTGGTTACAAGTTGAGTTACTGAAGTGTCTGAAATAATTAGAATTAATTAGCTGAGACGACCGGGGACGAAATTCAAAATAAATCAGAAAAAATGTGAAAAAAACAGTACAGTACAAAATTCATGGGTTTCATTTAGATACGATATCAGAGCATACGTTTGGTTACAAGTTGAGTCACTGAAGTGTCTGGACTAATTAGAATTAATCAGGTCAGACGAAATTAAATATAAATCAGGAAAAGTTTACTTACAAGTTGAGCTACACGGGAGTGTCTGGAATAATTAGAATTAATTAGGCGAGACAAAATTCAAAATAAATCAGAAAAATAGAAAAAAAGTACAGTACACAATTCATGGGTTTCATTATAGATATGATATCAGAGCATAAGTTTAGTTACAAGTTGAGTTGCTGAAGTGTCTGAAATAATTATGATTAATTAGAAATCCCTGATTACCGCACACCAATGCACAGAACGCCAACTACGAGGCGCTAGTGCCACTGAGAGACACCTAAGTCAAAGATTAGGGTCGCCTACCGTTTTTACCTTCCAAATGTGTGCAAACTAGCCCGACAACACACTCTGTAGCGTAGTAAATTTTCTTTTATATTTAGGCGCACGTTTACAAGACATTTGTGACCTTTCCTTACGTAAATACAGCCCGCGTGATTGGCCATCACCGCGGTTATCATCCCCATATACCGTATATCGCTAGAACTAGCCCAAGCGTCTGCTGTTCGAGCTCTGGCCAATCAGGAAGCTCGTTTGAAAAGGGCACAATGCAACCTACTGTAGTACGAAGCTAGAGAGTAAGCTTAATTATATGCGTTTTTCGGGTATACTATACAGGGAGAGCACGCGATCGCGAAGGACGACCACAAGGCTCGAAATGAGAGGCACCTTGGGATCTTGTGGACGCTTGCCTGGTTGCCCGTGCTGTCTGACGACGACTGCAAGCCACAATAAACCCACTATGTCAGAATATTCTCCCGTATTCCTAACTTGTCGCTGGCTTTAGAAAAATAATTGAGACGGCTCATGAACATGCTCTATTGGCAGTGACTTTCCAGCGCTGGCCTCCGCTACACCTAGACTGAAACCTACCTTCGCTAAAGCTGACTTCTAGCTCCACGTCAAGCTGCAGATACAGGTCTCGTGAAAGCGCGTGTCGGACTAACGTTGTCGTCCTTGTGACAAGTGGCGCTCACCCACTATGGGGGACTGTTGATGACAATGTTGATTACGACCTCATTGACACCGAAACGTATACCCACTGTGGGGGATCCGCAGGACCGCCCATTGCGACTCTTTTTTTTTTTTCTTGCCGCGGGACTACAGGGACAGTAACGCATGGTCTATTGGTCTTTCAGTAAGTCAACTTTTTTTGTTTTTTTTTTTTTTTGCCGCCGTCTGCTGATTCACTGAATATTTTAAAAAATCTACCGAGAACTCCCTCTCACGCTAAAATGGCGGGACAAAGCTTTCAAATTCCAAGTCTATTATACCATCGATGCTTTAAAGAGCGTCACGACAAACCAACCGAAAACACATGAGCACTCTTTTAACCTCTACTAGCCTATGAGTCGTTGCTTTTACCGCACTGATTAGTTCATGCGTTCAATGTTCACAATTATGTGCGTGCACAAGCACGTTCATACGCTCTACAGTATCCATTGCTCATCTGCCCCACACTCACAATCCATAGAAACGTGAACAAGTGGTTTGATTTGTATTTGTTTTGTCCTGCCTATAAACACAGAAATGGGGGTCGGGTGAAAGAGGAAACGAAAGAAAGCTATTCTGCTGCCCCTTGAATTCATATTGGCATTGCGAACCAAAGACAACACACAGACAAATAAAATTAATGGAATACGAGCGTTAGTCCCGTACATTTCGTTTCTCTATACCAGCCATTTCGCATTATCTTGAGTTGGCGCTGCCAATATGAGTGCAAGTTCTATCAACCAACTGGTGCGTTTTCCTCTACTGTGCCATCCAATTTGAAAAAATAAAATGTAATAATGTCATAAATTCAAATGGAATGGTCATTTCTAAATCCATGGTTAAAAAAAATTATGAATTTGCCTTTTTCAATTTTATCTTGTTGACAGCATTACGAAATAATAGTAGAAATATAACGGGAAATTTCGCGTCAGGGCAGAATAATCAAGCAGACGCGCACTGAGCAACTATAGCGCACGCGCCTTACGTGTTCATTTTTCTCTTTTGTTATGCGTCTCATCCTATCACTTCATACTTCATCTTGATTGAAAGAGGTGCTGCAAGAATTCAGTCAGAAGCTTGGATAATTGCATATTTTGCTGCTTAAAATTGCGAATAAATCTGTCATCGTAACCTTATTAGTACAAGATTTCCCTCTCCACGGGGCAGGAAGTGCGTATTTATGTGTTTTTATTTGTTCTAAGGTATATTTTTTTCTATAATCACCTGGAGCTCACAGCGCAATTGAAAAGGCGAACATACCTTGTATGTCAAATCGAAATGTCTGGATTTCCTGATTAATAGACTTCCGCTAATTGACTTTTTTAATAGTTCACTTCAGAACACACGATGAACTTGCGAAATTGAAGCCCTATACAGTAATGAAGTCGTGACGTGCTTAGCAAAAATCATAAAAAGCACCACTTTCAAGATACCTGTCATTAAATTGTGCTGTGAAATACGTTGGCGTCACAGTCAACAGTTTCCCAAAAGCCTCCTCCTAGCAGTTCCGGAGGATATTAACTGCAATTCCAATGCACTTCATAGCAGATATTGCGGACGGGTACATCCAAAGTGAAGCTAGACTTCGGATTCCTACCAAGCATAGATGACTTCACTCTTATACCTCGCGATTTCAACACTTGTCCTAAAGTGAATAATTAACAAATTAAGGAGTAAATATTTCTTTTTGACCACCTGTACATTGTTATTTATATCATAAAGGCCGGTAGTTACCGCCTTTACAGAAATTCATCTGAAAAGGCGGAACACTATCGTCACAGGGAATTTTTAATGTTTGTCTGCAATAAAAGAAAATATGAATAAAAAAATTGACAGTCACTTTAGCATACGTCGAAGAAGGTGAAAGCGAAAGCCTGTGCGCTCAAGAGACATTCGTTAAATTACTTGACATTCTCATTCGAAGGTGTTGCTTCTTACTTGTTTTTTTTCGGACCTAAGGTAGAGGGTTCGAATGCCTTAATTGACTGCTACGCTAATTAATTGTGCTTTAATTAACCTTGCCGAACTTAACACCAAAGGTGGTTCGTTCGAGTGCCTGAATCTTAATTAACCCGATGGCGACGGTGATCCGCGCACCATCAAAATTATTGCGTGAGCGTTGCTTGCTTGACCCGCGCACCATATCTGAATTGTTGCGTGAGCGTTTGCATATAGGTTTAAAAAATTAAATTATGGGGCTTTACGTGCCAAAACCATGATCTGGTTATGAGGCACGCCGTAGTGGGGTACTCCGGAAATTTGCACCATCTGGGGTTACTTAACGTGCACCTAAATCTAAGTACACGGGTGTTTTCGCGTTTCGCTTCCATCGAAATGCGGCCGCCGTGGCCGGGATTCGATGCCGCGACCTCGTGCTCAACAGCCCAACACCATTTGCATATAGGTAAGACACGATGCTGGGTCGGCGTAGTAAGTGAATTACTACACCAAGTCGTCATCGTGTACGATTTCACTTCGACGACATGGTTTTCGCTCAAGGACGTTGAATGTCGACTGAACGATGAGACATATAAGGCTTTCGCCTTAATAAACAGGTCTATGCAAAGAAGACGAGTACAGACTAGAACACAAACTATACAGTTGTGTACGAAGTTAAGAGACACCGCCCCACTCATTTTTTTTCGCATATCCATTAGCACGTGTGGTCACCATTCGACGTACAGCACCATTATTTTAATTGATGCCGTGTAGTGCCTACTAGACGATAATTATAGAATGCAAACCGGTTAACTAGGTCGATTGAAAATGCGTAAGGACCAAACAAGCTTGGTCGCTCGCTTTTGCTTAGAGGCACGTAACAGAATAACATATCAATAGAAAATTTCAATGATACCACGTCAAAAAGACTGGTTGGCGCTAATTGGATCCATTCCGTACGTACAACGTGCTGCGCAGAACAATTGCAAGCGGTTGGTCAATCCTCCGCAGCAACCATAGGGCACGCTTTTTTTCCCCCTGTTTTCTTTTCGAATTATTATTATTTTGCCGAGAAAGACTACCAGCTCAAGAGAAGTAGTACGGCTAAACACTTGCAGCAGCTTTCTTTCTCTACCGTCAAACTACGCGCCAATACGTCAAACTAAGCGCGCTTTTACTGGCGTAACCGGCTTGCTGGTGCGCGACATCTGTTGCCACATGCGCAAAACAATACCTTGAAACACTTCGTCAAACCGACAGGCGGCGTCGCGGACGCATAAACAACTCTAAACGACGTGCGCGGAAAGTGCGGTCCTTGGCGGACGAAGGCGCGGCCTTTTTTCCTGTTTGGCCGGCTGTCGAGGCCTCCTCGTGCCGGGGAACCCCGGCCACGGCGGCCCAGATTGCGATAAGGCAAAAGACAACAAGCGAGAGAACCTGTCCCGGTATGTTTACACCAAGCGGCGCTGTCGCAACTCCGCCACTGCGCGCACTGACGTGTGGTGGCCTGCTTCGATTGCTGCTCCTCGGAGGCCAGACCGCCAGTCGCAGCTGGGCGAACCATCGGGCGCGCTGCACGTCTCGCGACCAGGCACACTGCGCGGCGGCGAACATGTCGACCGGACGGGCATCCGACTACAGCGTCCACTCGGCCCACATCGCCGAGGTGCACGACATTCCCATGGACGTCCTCATCAGGCCGCTCACCCCTGTGCTGGACGAGGCCAAGGTGTCCAGCCTGATGGAAACGCTCAAGGTGCGCCCACTCGCTCCAACTGTCAACGTCAGTCTCCGCGAAGAGCGAGTGCTCGTCATTTACACCCAGAAGGGCGTCAAGTGTGTTGCTGTCACCATTGCTATCGTACACGTTTAAAAAATTGTACACCCTTTCGGGTGTAGTTTTGTCCCACGACACGCACGACATATATTGTGTGCATTTCCGCTACTTTCCCGCAATGAATTCTATGCATGTCACACTGAGTGGAGCGTTGTATTCCCGAATTAAAGTACTAGAGGAAGAAAGAAAATGCGCGAAGAGTTGATGATATGGTTGTGTGACAACAGCTTGAGGGGTCTACGTATACTGTTTTGGTGGGGGGGGGGGGGGGGGGGGCAAAAGAGCTCCACCGCTCCAGTGTTATCGTCACTCATGTTGGTCGCTTTGCTGTGTGATGTGTTTGCGAGCAAGTGTTGTACACTGTATGCTGCAAAGACCAGCTTATTCAGTGCGCGTGCAGCGCAGCTAGCAGCGTGTTATTGAAATTTTCAGGTCCTGTCTCTTAGAGAAGCGACGGGTGTTTTGTCACCACCTCTTTGCAAAAGTTAAGTTGTGAAAAGTACTAGTTCGTAACTGGGATAAAAAGAAGAAAAAAAATAAAGGGGGGAGGGGTCTGAGCATTATGTAAAGCACGATACGAGTTCTGCTAAAATCCTGCCACTGACTCGGATCTGAAGAACAAAATGCGAGGTGCATCAGAAAAACTAGTAGCGTTTCTGTTATAATTGTTCGTATGTCAAAGGCGCGCACGTAGTGAGCAGTAGAGCGGGAACGACCTCTGAAAACTGCTGTGGATGACTGAAACGTGACAGTCTTGCTACTGTATTCTCTGCATGAGTAGATGTGAGCATCGTCTACAAGGATTTTAATTTCTGTGCTGGTTGCGTTGCACAGTTCACCGTGATATTGTATGTCACGTTCAACTTTGCTTTACGATCTGTACTCACGCTTGCTCCACACACCCCTTGCCCATCATCCTCTGCGCCACAGTCGTTTCTGCTCCTCCCCCCCCCCCCCCTCCTCCTCCCCGCTCCCACCCCTGGAAAAAACAAAAATAACGTCCTTCGCCCTAGAGCACTGCACGGGCCGATTTTTTCAGCAAGGGCCCGGCCCGGGCCTGTTTTTACGTTGGGCGGCCCGCCCGAGCCCGATCAAAACCTTTATGGCGAGACCCGGGCCCGGCCCGGGCCCGGAAATAATCTACGTTACCCGCCCGGCCCGGCCCGCCACCCCTTTACCTTAGGCCCGAGCCCGGCCTGAGCCCGACTCGAAACCCGCCCGAACCCGGCCCGAGACCGAAAAATAATGTTTTTCAGAGTTGAGACGCCCGAGAATAACTCGCTGCACGTTACATGCACACCACCAGAAAGCCCGAGCCCGGCCCGGATCCGCGGGCCGGGCTCGGGTCAAAAAGCACACGCCGTGCCCGAGCCCGGCCCGAGCCCGTGAAAAAAACTGTTCTACCCGGCCCGGCCCGGCCCACGGGCCGGGCCGGGCCCGGGCTTTCGGGTAAGCCCGAGCCCGTGCAGTGCTCTACTTCGCCCATTGTATCGCATAGTTCGGCAAGGGGAATAACATAGAGTATTTTTTTTTCTTTCAGACTACATGTTTCTATAAAAAAGGCTATGAGCGTAGCGGACGTGTCGTTTCTACATAAAAGTTTCTAGGGGATGGCGATGCGCTCATATTTTGCCCATGATTGAGAACTCGAGTCTCGGAAGACTAATTCGCAAAAATATGTTAACATTTTTATAAGAACCTTGGGGTCAGTTTTTTATATGACAAACATTAGAGGCAGTCACATTTTTATGCCTCCCCCCCCCCCCTTTTTTTTTTATCCATCAATATCGCACGTAATTCGGAATATTGGTAACCAAATTTCAACGTTCAATCCAATCAAACCGAGTGCGCCAAGTGCGTAGAAAAGGCAGCCTCGCCATCTCGCCATCACGTCAAACGGAAACGCCCCGCGACGGAAAGTGCGACGAAGTTTGAAACCGAACGTCGCGGCAGTCACATTTTACTTGGCAAGCATCCGCCTGTATATATACCATTATTCAACCGTGTATTGTCTTCACAGCTCTAAGTGCCGCTTGTATATAGCGTAGATTGTCATATTAACGTCTCTAACGTGCCTGTGGGCCGGCCGCAGCCATCGAAGTCCACGCCGAAATTGCTTGGCACTAGAAAGCTGCATGGACCCTCTAAGTGCTGTATGAGTCGGTCGAAACAAATCGCAGATTGCGAAATAATTCGTCATCGTAGCAAGGTGTATCGGTCCGGTGAACGTAGACGTATATGAGGTTCGCCGGCACTACAGAAGCGCTCGCTAGATAGGCCATACTTACGCCTTATTTGTACAGTCGCGATCAAAAGTTTGGGGACCACTGCACCAGCAAAAATTTTTAATATATTCAAGCGTAGCTCCGCGTCCTGGAATTGGTTTAATACATTGTATTGGCCAAACATGCGCGCGTACGCTTGCGCACTTGATTTCAGCCGGAATGCCCAGGCTGTGAAGCAAAAATTAAAAATTGTGGCACCTTTGGTCTCCAAACTTTTGATCGCAACTGTACATAGAAGACGTGGGGTCAATAAACGCAAAATTGCCGCGTCACTGGCCGCTCAAAGCACTTTGCGTGTATTCGCGGGCTTCTTTCACGCTCGGAAACACTTTTATGTAGCACGTATTGAGCAGCAGAAAGCTGTAACGGAAGTTTTTCGTGTGGCTCTACAAGTTTCTCATTGACACTTTTCATCTAAATATAATATTTGAGAAGTTGATTAATTAATTAGGACTAATTGTGTAATTAGGCGTAATCTAATCTGAGTATCTCCAAGCCACGGCAAACAACATTACCTTGGTTCTGTCCAGCTACGTGGCATTTGCATATTTTCAAATCTTGGTGCATGATATAGTTGGGACACCCTGTATATAAAGGTAAAGTTGATCCTTGTATGTGTTGCTTAGTGCCACGTATCTTGTCGCTTCTTACGTGTTCTACGTAGTGTGGTTATCCATACATCTGTATTAGTATGTTCTGTTACGTACAGCCGTTTCTCAGCACTTGACTCTTCATACTTCCTGAGAACGTCTGTCAGAAGGCGAGTAAATTTTACTTCCATAACAAAGTCAACTATGTATTTTCTTTTAAGGGCGGAAAGTGTTGTTAACAGAAAATGTACAAAAAAAAAAAAAAAGAACAGGGAACAGAAGAAAACAGAAAAGGCATCTAAACAAAATGTTTTTAGAAAAAATTTGGTGCAGATATTCTTCCTTCTCCCTACACCCGACTTAGTCAAAGACCGCTTAATTCAAAATACAAAAAATTGTTGCAGTGATCTCGTTATAGCGAGCATTTGCTGTATTACATGCTCAATAGTAGTTGTCTTGCGCTTGTGGGAGAACAAAGTCAAGACTGAAGCGCAAATTTTCAGTTATCAATTATTGCAAATTACCTGGGGGCATCGACTTCAGCAAGTGTCAGCAGGCGAAACTGTACACGCAAATTGCTCGAAATAATTTTCTCAGCTTTTCTTTTTTTTTTTCTATACGTGTATGTTTTTCAAGTGTAGTGCATTTATACGTCATTATATATAGTGCCAAAAAAAAAAATCCGTGAACTGATTGCCAATGTTCTTCGCTTGAAAGAAGATATTTTTCTGAGAAAAAATTCGTCGGCTATTGGTGCACGCGAATGTGTGATTACTTCGTATGTTTCTCCTTCGGTTGCACTTGGTATTCAGTGGGAAATTCGCATCCGAAACGGCTTAGTCTTGACGCACATACTGGCGAAGGAAGTATCTTCAGATCTTCGAGTAACAGTTTGACATTTCGCACCGGAAGGCAATGTGTTCGTATACCTTTCGATGCATCTATTGCAGTTCGGCAAGAAACTTTCTCCGTTCCGTTCGCAGGTCTCGCTGCTTTGTCTATAGTCAGCCACACCGACTTCCCTGTAGGGTTCGTACTCGAGCTTTCTGGAGTTAGGCACCGCTCTCCGGATATCGTTGTCTGTCCTAAAGATTTGACGGCGTGCCGTTCTGGCTAACGGTCTGACGGTGTACTCTGTCAACACGCCGTTGAGGTCGATGTACTCGTTGTGCGCGTTTGGTCGTTACTTTTAGCTCAAGATAAAATAACATGTCCTATCGCGCGCACGAATTTCGAGTGGCCTGTTTTGAACCGTATTGTCTGCACTTAGTCTTGTCGAGCCGAGCCAAGGTCAATCGGGAGGCGAAGTAGATAACCGAAGGTGATCGTGCAGCGCATTAATCCGCAATTTGTTGACTTTTGAGCGATATGCGATGTGCTTCTCCGCGAGATACCGTGCTTCTATTATTCGCTTTCTCAAAGATGCTGGGCACAGGCTCGACCTTTCGGCGACGTAAGACTTGTTTTCGAACAAGTGCAGTATTGTGGGCTATACTGCAGTATTCACCTTACCGTTTCGATGACTAGCATTTTTCATAAAGAAATTAAGGGAAGAAAACATAGACTGCAAGATAAAAAGAAACACAACACTATAGATTCAGTCAATGTGTCTATTATATACCTCGTATTGTTGCAATATTGCAAGAATTACCGACTGTGTTAGCTGAAACACCCGGTGTACTACAACGACAAATACTGCGTTTAGTGCGTGCGCTTGCGGTTTTAGGATATTTACGCAATTTGACGAGCACAGTATGTAACAGATAATTCTACCCGCCGTGATGGCGTAAGGGCTATGGCGTTGCGTTGCTAAGCCCGAGCGCGCGGTATCAAATCCCGGCCATGCACGGCGGCCGAATTTCGATGGGGGCGAATTGCAAAAACGTCCGTGTACCGTGCATTGGGTACACGTTAAAGAATCCCAGGTGGTCCAAATTTATCCAGAGTCTCCCACTACGGCGTGCCTCACACTCATACTGTGGTTTTAGCGCGTAATTAAATCCCCATAATTTAATTAATTTAAATTTTAACAGATAATTATAAAACCGTCGCGAGACGTCGCTCATGCTACATGCATAAAAGGCTTAAACCTCTGCTTGCGGCTACTAAAGCCGTTCACATGTTCCATTGGCCATCGAACCACGAGTTTCTTATTCTCAGATATGACCTACCGGCAATTAACGAGGGATTGTATATAAACATAATACGCAGTCTCAAAAAGTTGCCAGCTTTCTAACGACGTCTGGAGTTTCTCGAGCGTGTCCAATGGTCCAGGGGCAAACACTGCTGTCGATACATCGCACTGCTCTGCCATGTTCGCGACTTCAAGCTCCCGTGGACTCGTGTAAGCACGATCAAACAGCCATCTCAGTTGAACAGCTCCCAAGGCCGTGGGCGCAGACAAATAGACCCAGCGGTGATGGGCCGTTGCGCTCACTCCGTGTCTGGCGTCAAATGAGGCGTGCGTGCCTCAAATACTGAAACCTTGGTTGTTTCTCTTTGGTGCATGCAGGCCACGCGCTCGGTTGTTGCCTGCCTCAGGCGCAAGCGAACTTTTCTTTAATTTTTTTTTTTTTTTGTTAATCCAGACTACAAAGCCTCTCGGAACGACTTCAGCAAGCAGTACGAGAGTGCGGTTTCAGAGAACCTGCTTTCATATGCATAGCACTCTTTAGCGAACTAGACGAATGTATAACTTTTTTGTTACCCATTTTCCTCTGTCCAGCTTACATTTTCTGCTACGACCTTCACCAGACACTGAATACAATTATGTATAGGAGAGGTGTGCGGCCGGCGAGCATGCCACGTCAAGCGCAAGGTACTGCCTTGAGCAAACGTATACGGCCCATGCATTTCGCGATAAAGCCTAGTTTTTCTATTCGCCTATAATAATATAACTTGAAATTGATGACAGCAGTCAGTACATTCCATTGCGAACTTTCCAGTGCAGTCATCAGTTTAATTTGGTGCGCCTGAATTGCGAAGAAATTCCATTTCTTTCGGCGAGCCTGGGGTCCGTACACTTTTGCTCACGGGATACATTAGCCTATAATGAACATATGGTACAAACACGTCGCATCTGATTTTGATCAGAAAAAAAAAATCAATTGCAACCACACTCGGTGCTTGATGTGGTTGTCTCGAAGCGCATTTAGTCATTTGGAAGTTACGTCTGTGCATTTCATCGTACAACTTTTGCGGGGCAGCTCACAGGGTCTTCAGGCGCTGTACCCCAGGACGGAAGGGAGGAAGGTGTAAGGGGATGCCGCGGACCCAGAGCCACTGGAGAGACTTCCTTCACACAAATGAGATTACTATAGGAAGGGAGCAGGCACATAGAGGAATCAGAGCGCGTGTGTCCTTTCGTCCTGCTTTCAGAATGACATCATCTACAGTGATTTTTCAGAAGGTATTGGATCGCGGCACTCACCAAGCCCTCACGACTAAACTTGGTCGATCCTATCAACCTCAACTCGCTAATGTTACCACACATTACTCTCTCTCTCTCTCTCTCTCTCTCTCTCTTTGTATAGTTCGTTCTCTGTTCACCGTTGTCGATGGCCTTCAACAACTAAATTACTCTGGCATGTTACTCAGTGATCGTTTATCGGCCCGCTTGTTTTCCTTATATTTATGAATGACCTGCTATCGAGAATGACATCTATTGATCTCTTCACCGGCGATTGCGTAGTTTACCGTGGAATTTCATATGGTATAGGGACCCGACATTGCTGGTACGTGACCTGATTGTCAACGGAGCCTGGTATTCGCGCTGATCGATAGAGCCAAGCATTTCGAAGTGGTCATTCCTTGCCAGCGAACTAACGTCATCTGCAGTGTTCATTGCAAACTCAGTGAACATCATCAGCAGACTCTTACCAGCAACTTTGCGTTCTCTCTGCATGGATCGAGCATAAATTGAAGCTTGCAGCTGATGCCTCAAGATAACTTGGCTACGTAAGAGAACTATATAGTTGTCCCCGCCAAAGCCCAGAAGGTAGCCTACGAAACCTTAGTACCCAGCAAACTTGAGTACGCATTCTCTGTTTGGTGCCTCTATCAGGAATAATTCATCAGTACACCTAAATCAATCGAGGATAAATCCCTGCTTATTCCTTCGAAATATGGTAAACGTCTTAGTGCTTCTCGCACTAAATCCGCTGGGGAACTTCTGCTGTTAGATAAACGAATAAACGAAAATCACGGTTCACCTTGTTTTATATATTGTGTTACAACCTTCCTCGCCTACATGCCTGGCTCACTTGAGCTTACCCCTGTACGCAATTCGCAGTTTCATTCCCTCAACATTAAATGGCTTAATGGCTCAGCCTACACGCATTTAATAATCCATACCTTCCTGAAGCCATCACATTATGCAACAGCCTATGACGCTTTTGTTCTTGAGGAGTAACGCAGTAAAATTTAAGGAACTTTGTGACTAAATCTCGCATGTTTCTCTCTCCATGTTCTCTGTCTCTACGTGTGCGTGTGCGCGTGCGTGCGTGCCTGCGTGTAGGGGGCGGAGGGGGGGTGGGGGGGGGTGGATTTAGGTGATCGTATTTTTCATTACAACTCGAGAAAGTGCTGCAAAGAAGTTACTCTTGTAGAAGAGGTCGTCTCCTTGGCCCTATTTCACCGTTCGCTCACAGAAGGAATGCTATACGTGCAACTGTATTATGTATTATCTGTATTAGGTCCGTTGCTGTACTTGCTATACATAAACGACTTACCACAAGTACTAACCACTGCCGAAATGCTCATGTATGCTGACGACACCGCCCTAATTATTACCGGTGTTAATACTTCTGATATAGAAGAAAAAATGAATACAGAACTAGCCAAACTTGCTGATTGGTTTGCTGCTAACAAGCTTACCATAAATTCCAATAAAACAAAATGTATGGTATTCCACTCCCGAACTAAAACTAGTCCGCGTAATGATATTCTACTACGTATTAATAATTGCCCTATCGAACGTACTGACTCTTTCTCTTACCTTGGTGTCCTTCTAGATAGCTGCTTAAATTGGCAGCTTCAGATAGATGCTGTCTGTTCTAAATTAGCTTCAAGTTGTTATGCCCTCGTGCAAGCTCGTGAATATTTTGACGCTTCAGTTCCGCATTTTGTATTTTACTCTAGTGAACTGCCACCTTTTGCACTGTGTAGAATCCTGGGGTTTAACATATAATTCCTACCTTGAACACGTAAGACGCTTGCAAAAACGAGCTATACGTACGATAACTTTCTCGCGATACTATGAACCAAGCAAACCCCTGTTCTCTATGCTAAAAATCTTGCCTTTTGATTTTGTACGGGAATTAAGATTGGCCACATGTATTAACAATGTTATACGACACAACGAGCCATTCCCCATTTCGTTACTCTGCACCCCACTACGCCACACCAGGAACCAAACTTATGGTAACCTAAATATTCCGCCAATAAAAAACGCCTATGGCAAACGACTGCTACAGTACGCTGGTGCGAAAGTCTGGAATGGAATTCCGCACTAGATAAAGAAATCGCAGAACTTGCTGAGAGCAATGAAAAATTACTACTTCGAAGTAATTCTCTCTGCTTCCTAAACTGATAAATATTTACGTTCTATTTTTGTTAGACCATGTACGACTATTATTTATCAAGGTTTTCATGTGTTTATTACGAAGTGGCCTAATTTTCCTGTTCTCTTTGTTAACCTGTTGAATAGATTATTACTAATACCCATACAAGATGTTCTTATTAGCAAATCTAAGTACTATTATTACTCAGTTATTTTTGTGTGTTTTTTTTTGCGAAGTGTTGTATTTTCTTGTATTTTTTAACCAAATTGATTACACTTATACCAAATTGTATGACAGTTTCTTATATGTATATTTCTAAATGGGCCCCGTACTAGCCATTGGCTATGGGACCATACAGATTGTGCGTATCTTGTAAAATGAAAAGTATATGTGTAATAAATAAATAAATAAATAAATAAATAAATAAATAAATAAATAAATAAATAAATAAAGAAAGAAAGAAAGAAAGAAAGAAAGAAAGAAAGAAAGAAAGAAAGAAAAAAAGAAAGAAAGAAACCGCTCTACGACTCTAGATCGCTCGCTCTGTGTGCTCTCGCCACTCGCAGGACCCGGCCCAGCGGGACTCGGTGCCGCCCATCGACGTGCTCTGGGTCACGGGCAGCCAGGGCGGTAACTACTACTACTCGTTCGGCGGCTGTCACCGCTACGAGGCCCACCGGCGGCTCGGCCTGCCTACGGCCAAGGCCAAACTGTTCCGCTCCACCGTCAGGGACCTGCAGTCCTACCTAGGCGCCTCCACGCCCGACCTCAAGTGATGGACCCGTGTACCTTGGCCTCCGACGAAATCAGAAAGGCTTTTGCCCTTTTTCTCCAACATCAATGCGGCCGGACACGAACGTGCAAAACCGTCCAAAAGCGCGTGTTGGCATCCCGCGTCGCGGGTTTTCTCTTGTATATCCTGCGATGAGACAGGTTTGCCGTGGCACATTTCGCACGCTAGCAACGTTGCCTGAATGTTTTTTTTTTATTATTTTTTATAATGAAAAGAGCTTAATGCTTGGTTGTTGATATTTTTATGTTCGTTCTTATGCACGTGGAGCTTACATTATATAGAGTGTTTCTTGTTTTTCATGTGAACCCCTTCTCCTTTCGTGTTCATATCATATACCGCTTGTGCACGGTATGGGGCTTTGTGTTTGACGAAACTTACGACATTGTGTTTCATCGAAATTTTTTATCCTTGTTATTGACGTGCAAATTTTATTGCGCGTGCCAACCCTGCCGCACATGTCGCGATCTTTTATATTACTGTATTCGTATGACACTAATAAATTTTATCAAACTTTTCTTGAGTCTACGTTTGTTTTCCTTTTCATCTCTGCTGTTAGACAAACTAAATTTGGAAGAATTGTTAAGTTATAGTTTTTTGAGCGCCAATGCTTTCTATATTGAACTTGCTTGTGCATATCTCCTCGCGAGACAGCGATATAAGTGAAGTGCTTTAACGTGGCGTTTACTTTGCCACGTTTTAATCACAAATATGCAAAATATATTGCTGAAATTTCCGCAAGAGCAGCCACGGCTGTAGCGAAGGTGATGCTAAAAGTAAGAGGAAATACTGATCTTTTAATTAGCGTATTAGCTAGAAGTAGGCAATCTTTATCCCGTCTGTGCTACGTCGCTTTATGGGGTCGTATTTGTACGCGCTAACTATAACAACTATACGTCGTCTTCACATGTCAGCGGTCACCCACATACCTCCCATGCATTTGGTGCGCTTTTCATCGCATGCAAAATTTCATGCAAGTACGGTATAAGTACGGCCTTAATTATATAGCTCCCAGAAGGTTTTTTCTTAAATTTTTTTTTAAGCGACGCCATTCTAGAGCTTCCAGTACAGTAGTTTCAGTATTAGCCCTAATTTTCTGGTCTTTATTTAACTAACAAACATTAAATTGTTATACTTAAGGCAAATCCATGCGAGGTTTTTATAGCACAGTCGCAAATATCCCTTTCAAATTGCAGCGCGCTATCTTTAGCGTGGCTAATTTTTCCCGCGTTTATAAAAAGGCCACAAAATTCGAAACTGTATTGCGCGCCCCTGACGTTTTGAGCTAATCAGAGCTGACCATATATATGGAGGCATTTGACAGTGTCCAGAATTGCTGTCCTGCTCTCAAACATGGTGTAAACGAACTACTAGCGGCGAGAAATTGCAGTGGCGTCCTCTCGTGAGTGACGTCACGGCCAGGACGCCGCTCGCTCCGGCTCGCTCGGCTGCCGCGCGCGCTCTTTCGCTTCGTGCATGCTCGGAGTATTGGGCGCGCCAGCCGTAATTCCTCGAGGATAGTTAGGGTGGTTTCTGCTGTGACGCTTAAACTGCAGTTTCTTTTTCGAAACTGTGAAAATTTGCTGCTATAGGATATTGCAAGCTGTGTAAAGTTGCAGGGGTCTACTGCTATTGCAATGGTGAGGTGTGCATAATATTTCTTATTGGTGCATAAATATTGCGTAAGAAAATCGGCAGAACCAATCTCTCGATGACTGTCGACGGTAATGCGTTTCAATGCAGAGGTGTGCCGTGTCTCTCCATAAATTTTGCGTAAAAAGAATGTCGTCAAATTCTGCATGGAAAAATCTGTATGATGCTTCGCTTCAAACATAACATTCATTCAGTATTTAGTTATGGTAGACAGGTTTTAAACGGAACAGCAATCTTGTATTTGGTGTGAACTTTATATTAAATCAGTATGTTATAATATGATACTGCCTGCGAAGCTTTCCTCAAACTTCTTATTGCTCTGGTGAGTTGCTCTAAATGTGGGTGTTGTAGCTCGGGAACAAGAAGGCAGCTGTGACACGTTTCGTGGCGAACAAGTTTAATCTGATAGCCCAGCATCTTGCTTGGCAATATATACACACAAGTTGCGGTGCGTCAGTAGTGACGTCACCGCGCTTTGTCCTTTTATTAGATACAACAGTGGGCACTGTAATAATGCGTAAAGGGAAGAGCGACGCGCGAATTTTGTACGTCAAAAATTGCTACTACTTTCAGCGTTCTCCGAAACAGCCACCCAGAAAAAGCATTGTTCATGGTGGTTAACACGACTGCGCGTCATGTATATATGGTATAGCGATCACCTAAAAGAAAAGAGCCAAGCCATTACAAGCGATGGAACGTTTCATACTGGCCTGCAGTGGCCTTTATCAACCATATCCATGGCAGATACCTCCCCCAATGGAAAAGAACAGGCTGTTGTTATGGCGTTATCGCGAGGCACGAATTGTTGGCGTAACATTTTAGTGCACTACATTTCGAATTGAAACCATGAAGCAGTTCTTTACAGCGGCAATTGGAATGTATACAGTATACTCGAGGCACAAGAGTGCCGCTTAGGCTGCCTGGAACAGGAAAATCTAATTGCCGTCTACATCATGCATGATGTCTCGAACTACACTGGTGTTTAATTATACGAACTGAGAATTATTTGCTTCGTCAGTCCATAAAAGACCGGCTCGTATACACCCGCCTCATAAAGAAGACACTATATGCAAGCCTTATATGAATTCACTTGATTTTTAAATTTCCTTCGGTGAGTGCTGTTATCTTCCATGTGCCCCATAACACCAATGAATGAAGCTTCGGCTTCTTGCTGGCTGGAGCCTCACGGTCTAAAAGCAGTGTTGCCAGATGGCGCCGTGTGACATAGCCAAAACAGTCGAATATTATAGCCCAAAAGTAGCCAACCATGCAGTCGGACCTCGGTAGCTTGTAGCCAAAATATAGCCATGATTTCTGTCAGCGTAAAACGGCAAGAAAATGAGTCATGGAAACAAACTAATAACGTTTTTCTTTTTTTTTTTGTATTTGCAAGTAAAATTTTTAACTAAAGTTGTATATTCCGCCCACTTCCCCATGGCGCACACGTGAAATCAGACTTGAAAGGGGTTGAGACATCAAATTTGTGGCTTGCGCGTTCTTTGTTTCAAACGTTTTTTATTGCTTCAGGATCGAAGCATGATACAAGCTCGAAGATTCATATATTCTCGGTAAATAATTTAATATCGCAATATTTATGCGAACGATTTTCGGTTTCGGTTTCTGGGCGCCGACTTGGACAGTGATGTCACTGTCTAGGAAGCTTGGTCACGTGGGCCCACAAAGCTGTGACGCACGCACTGCTGCATCGTCTGCTCTCGCACACACGTTCTGTACCAGCGCAGGCAAACAAAACTACGCCGGACATTTGTCATGGCTAGCTGCGGCGGCTCCGATTCCGACTCTACGTCTATGTCCGATGCGGCTCACTGCACTCTAGGCTCGAGGCTCTGTAGGCTTGCCTGTGCTGTGGGTCACCGTGGGTCACCGCTTATTCTACGTCACTCTAATGGGGTATGACGTTACTAAAACTTTCGTTACGCTTCCAACAGAGTGACGTCAGTGTCAATCGCGCTAGCGATGGGTCTCGATCGCGAGAACGAGAATTTGGGCACTTTTTGGAAGCGAATTAAAACATATTTTACACGTTTTCTGTGTCCAACACTTCGTGTTGAGTGTCCTTGAATACAGAGGAAGCCTACAGCGGGCTTCTTATAGCCTGAAAATTTGGTGTCTCAACCCCTTGAAGCGAGCCCGCGAATACACGTAGAATTGCCGCGCGACTGGTCGCTCGAGGCACTTTGCGTGTATTCGCGGGCTTCTTTCACGCTCGGAAAAACACTTTTATGTAGCACGTACTGAGCAACAGAAAGCTGTATAGAGAGTTTTTCAGGCTGCTCTACAATTTTCACATTGACACTTTGATAATTAGGACAGTACTTTTCGAGTTAGATAATTAAATATAATTAGCTAATTAAATCTCAGTAACTAAAAAATTACTGGCGGCTACTCCACTGCACTGGAAACAATACGCACTAGGTTTGCTTCGCATAACGCCGTTCCTCTTTTTTTTTAAATCGTGTTGCGTGATAGCTGGGACACCCTGTATATACCAAAGTATAGCGTGGAAAGGCACAAATGTATGACTAAGATGACTTATGGGTCATGGCATTAGTAACTTGACATATTTGCATTCACGTCACAATTAACGATAACAATATTACGTGTGGTGCAAACCCGCATTTTTCGTCCAGAAATCGCCCTGATGGTGTGGGTGTAACGATAAGAACGTAGTGAATGCCAATCTCGATCTCAACGTGTCGAACTTACCCATATATCATGAAGAACTGAAAGCACAGGTAAAGGGCAATAATAGTAATGATAATTTCTGAGGTTTTACATCCAAAAATCACAATATGGCTGAGACGCCGTATGGGAGGGCTCCGGTAATTTCGACCGCCTGGGGTTCTTTAACGTGCACCTACATCTTTGTGCACGGGTGTTTTATGCATTTCGCCTCCATCGAAATGCAAGCCGCCGTGGCCGGGAATCGAACCCGCGTCCTCAAGCTTAGCAGTCCAACCTACCAAAGCCACTAAGCTACCACGGCGTGTAGGTAAAGGGTACGCGAGAAATATACGTGGCAAAAAAACAATACAATCCAAAATAAATGAAGCGCTAACAGTGCAACTTTGTGTACGTACGCCTCATTTCATAATTACGTGCGAACGTCAGAAAACGAACGTGATGCATTACGGGTGTGCAACTCGTCTTTCGCCTTCTTGTGTTGCAAGAGCGAAACACTAAGCGAATTTTAACAAGAAAGTAAATTTAGGAATATTTATTGCGTATGCTCGCTGGTTGGTAAACAGCAAATACACTTACTGATAAATAATTACGTACTTGTAGTTACGGAATGAAAGAGGCAACTAATCACCGGAACACAAACTTTTCATGTTTTACTGATTGAAGGTAACTATTTTAGGGATATGTAGAATCAATAGCGATATTTGTAGTGCATCAAAGACAGTAATCTTGAAGACTATTTTCCACTCAATATAATGCAAACACAAGCATCGTCACGCGCCATGAATGCTTGTTAGTTTACGTAAAAAATCACACGTTACGCAATAACTATGGTATAATGAGAAGTTACATGTTGGTAATTTAAGAGAGGATTCACGGATTATTAAAACAAGGCTATTGCAGTAATAACTTTTGCATAACAAATGAGTAAATGGCTAGGCCAGTAATAGCTATCTATTCATTTCAATGTAGAAAAATATATATTTGTTCACCTTTTTTATGTTTGTTTACCTATATTGGCTGTAATGGCTTTTCTTTCGAATGTCTGAATTTGAAACAAGCTTCGCTCACGGTGAACCTTAAGGTACATCGTGCGCGAAATTTGTATTGAAGAGATAGCGTACAGTAAGAATTGCCCGTGTGCGCTATCTCTGAAGCGAAATAGGCCAACAATATTGCGGCGTTAGGGCCGTCTTTGCTCCTTCTCTTGTTTCCCTTACACCTTCTCACTGCCGTTCTGTTCATAATAAAGTACTGTCGAGGCTAAAAAATTCATGAATGAATACATATGCATATGGCTCTAAACCACTACTGACCGTGAGTGAAAAGCGCGTAGTGGTGAACGAAGCGGTCACTGCACGTGCGTAAGTATTTCACTTGACTTCGCGAGTAATTTACCTTTTTCGTTACTCTTATTCTTGCAAGCATGGTGCTATTAACCGCGTACCCATGCGAATACCGTTTTTTACGTTCTTTCCTTGTGCGGGCTCATTTAGCGCCTTTCTACGCACGCACAGTTACCGCATTACCGTTCCCGAACTCTAGCACTGGAGCTAGTCCGCGCTGATGAGTTTGACGCGTTAGTTTTTGCATTCTCTTGCTGCTGATGAGAGCACCAAGATGTATGCGGCTGTTTCATGACCTCATGACACGCATGTCATGACCTATCATTTATGTTCGTCGTACACTCTTGTCATACTATGCCAATTTTGGTACATACCAAGCTAACGAAATGACCATGAGAGCACCAAGACGTAGGCGGATAGATAGATAGATAGATATTCACAAAGTGGTATATGATCGCCAAGAAATTATTCGCGTTTAAAAAGTATATATGCGCATCATGTCCGCTACAATCCGGTACATACAATATCCAAAGAAACTACTAGGCCAACCGTGGCTGCCACATTCACAAAATAATAATTTATAAAAGAACGCTGGGACTACACAAACTACACAATTGCACCGTGTCACCCAGCACGTATCTACAATACCCGACGTGGTTTCTTGGTTCACATCATATAGGTTTGGTTTGGTACATATATGTATAGCACAACCCACTACGGGGGATTGGCCATGAATCGGGTGTCAGTGGGTAGAAAATGGAAGAATACTTAAATAGGATTTTCTTATTTAAGAATGAGATATGAAATGAATTCTAATGGTTAATATCAATTTTCATGGCATATTATCTTAAAATTTGAAGTTAATATTTTTGTTTTCATGTAGGCTTGGTCCACAAACTGCAAATATCCACCATTTTCTTCGTCTGTTGCGTTCCTAATATTGGGGATACTTAGAGCTTCGATAGAAATTTTTATCAGCGCGTCGACATAGGCCGGCGTCATGTGACATTTACCTGATGTTAAGAGCCTGTTCATGGTGGAAAAGCTTCTTTCAATGGCAGCCATTTCGACGGGAAGAAGCAGTATCTTCCTTTGCAGCTGATGACAAAGCAGGGAACATTCTTTTTCTCTCGACCTCGCACGCAAGCATTAGCAGTGCTTGCTGTGAAGCCAGCTCTCCAAGATACCGTCTGTAAATTCCACTCATTACTTAGTCTAGTCGTTCCGAGCTTAACGATAACAGAGCAATGTGCCACATTGTAAATTTTATGACTAAGCACAAGGGTAGTGCTCGTACTGTACGTATTGTGCATAAGAGTACGTCGACTTAAAAATGGAAAAACAGAAAGACCAAACATCAATCTCGCATCTCACTCACGCGTAAGCGTTTACAGCGACCTCAAGGATCCTCCGCTACCTGCAGGTCGCGGGGTAGCACTGTCGTCTGCGCGCTGAACATCAAAATTGGGCCTCAAAATTAAGGCCACGTAGCGTCCACCTCTGCAAAGAGTAAATATTTATGAAAGCGATTGCCACAATGCGTGGATTAAGCGAAATTTTTTCCAGGATGAGTGCCTGTCTGAAAGAGGAGAGGGGGGGTGTCCAGATCATCTTGGGGGGGGGGGGGGATGTTAGGGTCGTGGTGTTAGGGGTGTGTGTATCAATCCCTGCCAAACGCTGCAGCACTACGCGCCGCGGGCGCGCCAAAAAAAAAAAAAAAAAAAATGCCGTGCTTCTTTCCGGGCCTTTCCGGTATCCCCAAGGTCATCGTGACGTCACCAGGGTGCATCTGGTGATGTCAACGGGGGCGACGATGTCGATTGGTTGAGCAAGAACCTACGACTACCAGTTAGTCTGCTAGCTGTTACGCGCGCTCCCTGCTCTTTATCGTCGTGTTGCTCGCTTGTGCGCCCTTGCGAATTGGTAATTACAGCCCGCAACGCAAGTGTCATATCGGTCATGTTCCAACACAGTCGTGCTTAGCGGTCTGATTAGCTGTGCGAACAGAGTCCGACATATATATATATATATATATATATATATATATATATATATATATATATATATATATGTGTGTGTGTGTGTGTGTGTGTGTGTGTGTGTGTGTGTGTGTGTGTGTGTGTGTGTGTGTGTGTGTGTGTGTGTGTGTGTGTGTGTGTGTGTGTGTGTGTGTGTGTGTGTGTGTGTGTATACTACCCTTAATAAAAAATGAATGGAAACTTCGTGTGACCTCGAAAGACTGTTCACTGAAGTGACGAGCTTATATGATTATTTGCAAGACCTCACAGTAGGAGACAATTCAGTTTTACAGCCTGAGTTCCCTCGTACCACCAAGAGAGTGGCATCTCTCGGATGAGCCATATGAAAAGCGGATTCAGTTAAACACGTTAGGGAGTTATATTTGTTTTGTGCGCATTACGGTCGCACAAATACACATTAATGAAAAAAACCCATGTAACGCCTTCTAAATGTTTTATTACAAAAGATAGAATCAAGAAATCTTTTCCTGACGAAAGGTCAGTTATTGAGAAGACATAACATATATAACAATTTCTGAACACAACTTATGACGAATTATTAGCTTAAGTATAATGTGATTCCATAACGCAATAGTTTCATTACATTTGAAATCATGCCTTATGCTACTCGTTTCGTTTATTTTCCGGAGCCAGAATAAAGGATTATAGAATAAAAGTTATCAGGTGCCCAAATAAGTAAACATATCAATAAATAAATAAATAAATAAATAAATAAATAAATAAATAAATAAATAAATAAATAAATAAATAAATAAATAAATAAATAAATAAATAAATAAATAAATAAATAAATAAATAAGACAGCGATATCTCAAAAGCGCGAAAGGACTGGATAGCAAATATAAAGGAACAGCATGGAATGTGTTATTGAGCGGCAAATGCAGCATATGACGAATAAACATCACTAAGGAAAATGCACAGCATGGACTGGGGAGTTTTACAAATAGCGCAACCACGCGTCTTTTCTTACCCAAATGGCCTCACTCTGCTTGCGCTGTTATGTACCCCATTTTCGTTCTTTTGTGTAACTTTTTGCGTTGTTTTCTAAGCCAGGTGGTTTGCTTTGACTTGTAAGTTGGTGCCTTTCTCCCCCCTATTAAAGACATCAGTTCGTTGTCTGATGCGATGATTTCACCATCATTGAAAAAGTGTTCGTTCGGGCATTTGATCTGGAAATGAAGTCGTCGGCAATCTTATTCAAACTGATTTTGCGGGAGAGTTCTTTGTGGGTGTGCAAAATTGCCAGATGGCTCAAACGGGCTTGTCCAGTCGTCGATAGCAAGTACATTTGCAGTCGCCGAAGGCAAGAAAAGCACCTCTCGGATGTGGTCGACGACAACGCTAGTCTAGTAACGTTGGTCGACGAGACCGGTACAGTCAACGCAATTTTTTTTTTTTTTTTAGCTTGGCCATTTCCGGCAAAAGGTTTCGCAGGTGTTCACCTTTGCCCCCCGTAAACATGTACACGACGCCCTCGAATGTGTGCAATGATGCCGACCTTTGCTGGCTTAAAATGTCAATCAGCATACCTCTGTGCGAAATCAGGCGTCCTGGTTCAAGGTCGTCACCGTAGAACGCTA